>NW_008683045.1:32768-36984 GCF_000695815.1 Acanthisitta chloris
GTCTGCCTAAATCTCTTACAGTGTAATCTTGGGACTTAGCAGAGGGTCCAGCACTGCGAAGGTAAAGACATTTCCTAACTGTGGTAATGTGTGCTGGGCTATGCAAATATGAACAAAGAATTGGGTTTAGGGAGAGTAGATGAAGATTCAAAGAAATTCTGCCTTTTGGCTTGTTGTTTGCCTTGAGTTAGAGAATGCTCTTGTTGCTGTCCTAGCTTCTCCTCTGGGAAGGGAAGACTGTGACTGAAAAGCCAAGTCACCTGCATCAATGTTCAGAGCTGAGGAACTTAGAAGGTTTCATGTCAGAGCCATGCTCTGAAACAGATTAGTTCAAGGAACCATCTGAAATTGATGTGCCAGTAGCAGCTTTTTAGGGCAGTCAGTAAAGCTCTCTGGGCCCAGACAGTATTGACTATAGGAGTCTAAAGGAGTTTGCAATATCTATGCTAGACATGATTTTTAAATTAGCCTTAGGAGCACAGAAATAGAAAGGAGTAAATGTGATACTGGTCTTCAAGCATGTATGATCTTGTAAACTAGGCCACCAAATATGCCTTCTATAACAAATATAGCCTATGTTGACAAAACACAAAGGAATTCACATGAGAGAAAAGTATCCTAATATACCTGTGACACAGGTGCCTTTTGGAGTGGTATTTGGAGAAGGTTCTGCACTGTGCATAGTTCTCTGAAAACATCTGCCCAACCCTTGTACTGAAGGAGCCAATTAGAATATTAATTATTGGGGAAGGAAGAGAACAAAATGTTGGTGTACTGCTATATAAACTTATATGGAACTCATTTCCATCTCTTTGGACACCTTTCATTGGTTTTCTCCCTGTTCTCTAGCTTTATTAGATTCTTTTCAAGGGCTGCAGTTAGCATTCGAACCAGATAAGACTAAAAGCCATACGACTTCCTTAGGAAACTATTACTCTGGCTGGGTGCTGGATAGGAGGAATCAGCATTGCATACAGCTAGGAGCTGATGAAACCATCTGTCAAACTTTTAGAAATGGATGAAAGGAAGATACTAGGGTTTAATATGCAAAATGTAAGTACATCTGAAGTTAGGCTAATGGGGAATACTGTGGAAGCCAAAGGTATCAGTGGGTTCAAAATGAGATGGAACACATTCCAGGAGGTTAGGACTATCCTTGGCACTGGATACAAGTGGTAAGATGTAATCTCTGGCTTGGGAATTCCTTCTAAACCTCTTGATCTCAAGTGCCTGGGATGTTTTGCCAGAAATGGAATCGCTTACATTGCTGAAAGGGTTCATGTTGGACAAGGCTATCAGACCACACTGCCTTGTGCTCTGACCCACTGTGACAACAGATTCCCTAATTGGACCCTATGGTGGGGTTTCTTTGGGTACTAGATACCTGATTTCAATCTCTGTGCCTGTCAACATGGCCATTTTCGCAAGCAACGTTCAAGTGTATTTGGTTAGATGCATCAGCATCAACAGAAAAGCAATCATGTTTTAGCAGGCAAATGGCTTGACCATATCTGTGCGACGTTATCTCGCTTCCCACCTTCGCCTGCTACCTCAGCCACTGCCTCAAGTAGTCGTGCAGGTTTTGTAACTTTGCTGTGACTTCCCTGCTGAGATCATCCACCGTACCTTAGAAGGGCACCTGTAAGCTTGGATTGTGGCTTTTGCTGTCAGCTTGGAGCAAGGCTACATGAAAGCAAGTAGCAAAGTAGTCAACTACAGCACTTTATTGTAAGAGTAGGGTTCAGGTCTGGTTGATAGAGGGTTGGTCCTACAGATTCACTGTTAGGTTCTGTGTACAGGCTATAGCTTTCTCGACTCTGCTTGTAACCACATACTGACCTAGTTGGCACTAATTTCACTTGACACATTGCCTGCTGATAACACCAGGAGTAATTCCTGCCAGCAGCTTAGGTCGGTGCAGGTCGTGATGTTTCAATAACCGCTTTGGCACATTGGTGGGTTTTTTTGTACTTGGGTGGGTCTATAACTGGTCCTGCAAAACTTGTTAAACTAGCCCTCCCTTTGCACAGTTCCCTGTGTGCTCAGTCTTCCCACAGCACCTTGCCTCACACTTTGCTATATGCATGTCCTTACACCCTGTTTTAGGGCAATAGCTGGAAGCTTTCCAGTGGTGGTTTCATGGGGAAATACCAGTTCAAGAAGTTCAGTGTTGCTTTCAAATTCTTCTGGGTTTCACTTTAAACAGATGCCTGGTATCATTTGGTTAGGCTCCTTCTATAGTTCCATACATAAGGCCTCCATGTCCTGGAGTTTAGGTCCTTTCAGGATCTGGAGTAAGCATGAGCTAAAATAAGGAGCCTAGAGCATTTGCTGTTTACTTTGTGGCCTGCCATTATATTGGAGCACTAAATCTTGTCCCTTCAAACACTGGTCAAGGATGTTTTCTAGTTCAGGGAGGTTCTGATTCATGGAAGTCTAGTGAAAAACAAACTTCCCTACATATTGGACATCCTGGTTTTGATTAAGTCTGGAAACCTATATATTCCCAGAAAGGATGTGCATAAAGACTGGTTGTGTAATGAGTCAATCCATAAACATTGCTAATGCATAAGTTGTGCATCCAAAGCTGGTGCATCCAAGCACATTTTCCATAAAAGCTTATTCATCTCACCTGCTTACAGTAAACAGGAGTCACTACAAGTAGAGGCTTGCTCATTCTATTTACCAAAATATCATATCTTTCCTCTTAATATTGCAATTATAATAATAACTTGAAGTCTCTATTGAGATAAGGTATCACAGAGGTTAATAGATTTTCATCTTAAGTATCTCTTAGAACATCACAGCCTAATAATGAAGAATTTCCATAAGACAGGCCAAGCATAAAAGAAAGATGAAAGATATGAATGTAGGATAAGATGAAGCATCCACTTCCCTCTAAAGCACAACCATATTGTAGTTCTTGGTATGAATGGATCCAATATAAAAAAAAACAAACTGAAAACCATGCAACAAAACAAAAAAGGCCAACCAGAAACAGGTTGGTGCTGCACCCTCACCACTCTGCCCTGTGAGCTGTCATGAGCCTCTCTGGGAGGGTGGCTGCTCTCCTGCTTTCTCCCAGACTTCCTTCTTGGATAAGTGAGTCAGACTCTTCTGTACAGCATTTTCCTGGCCCACCTACTAACCTATCTTTGTCCTTTTGCACATCCTGGTTGTCTACATTCAAAGAAGATGAATTGAAACTGAAATGGTTTCAGAAGTCTCACCAGGTACCGTTCTAAAGGGAAATATTACTACCTTGGGAAATAAGACTACTTTGTTTTTTCAGAGAATACTTTTTCAAGTACAATCCCTAGGCTGCATATATTTGTTGACTTAAGCAGTTATGATTCAGAACTAATAAAAAAATGACTAATTGAGAACTCTTCTTCCACTCCCACTTTCTCACTTCCCACTGCTAAGCTCACAGCACTCAGGTGAAATGCTTTGCCTTTGGTTCTTGGTGCTTGACCTGCTCTTTGTATGACTGAGTTTAATGCAACTTATTTTCACCACCTAGACCTGAATTACTGATCCTGAATTGAGGATGATAAAGGTAGAGGTAATGCTAAATTTAATTAGAACACTGGTTTTGTCATTAGTGAAAATATTGTGATCTTTAAACTTTGATAGAACTCCAAGAGTCTCTTTTCAGCCTTCTGGAACTGATTTTGTTTTTGCACTGAGCTCCTCAGGCTTCTAATGTCTTTCTGACCAGCAGGATAACATCCAAATTCACACAATGAGCAAGAACATTAGTACTGTATGTTGTAATCTGTCTTAATGGTTCACTTTCCCCCATTTCAACGAGAAAGAAGTTGTGCTAGAAGCTGTATGTGAAGATATATGCAATGCATCCTCATCTCCTGACTGTCATGAGGAAAGAAATTCTTTAGTAGGGTCTGATTTACCATTAATAAACCCAAGCTGTATTTTGTGTCACTTTCTACATCACTATAATTACATACTTTTAAACCTAGATGTACTTTTGAGATCAGCCTAGCTAGTCTTGCATAGATCAGCACATTTTTTCCTTTTATTAGTCTTGGCAATCTTCAAACATGTTACATTCACTTTAAAATAAGTCTGCCTAAGCTGCAGTTTGGTATGCCAGTCCTTTGAAAATCGCTGAAGAGCAGCTTGTGGGGTCAGAATTAGGGTCCATGTTGCCTGATAGCTTGTCTCTGTCCAGTGCTGGATGCTAAGGAAAGAG
>NW_008683045.1:37005-79226 GCF_000695815.1 Acanthisitta chloris
AGCTTCTGAGATTGTGATCAGCACCTTCCCTTGAATGCAAATACAGTTGCCCTTCCAGTTCCAAAATGATGAAGTTGTGCAACACCGAGCTCAGTTTCAGTGGCCATCCTGCCTTTGCTCCACGGAGACCTCATGGCCCTCACTGAAACTGAGGCAGATAATTGGTTTCTTTTTGGGCTATGTGTAAACTTAGTTATCTGTATATTGTCCTCATTCTTCCCCTGTTACTTTTTATGTTCGAGAACATCCAGTTTGTTTTGATACCCTTTGCAATGTCAATCTTGGATGAAAATAAAAATTTGGGGAAGTTTTTCTCCCCCCTTTTTTTTTATTTTCTATAGAGTTCTCAAATTTTATGTCTGGAATTCATGCTCTTTCAGATTTTAAAAATTGAAAGCTGTATTCCTAGATCTACATCTGTTTGTTTGTCCTGCTACTTGATTTGACTCTGTCATCACTTGTTATTTCTAAAAGGGAATCTTGCAATCCTTCTATGCTCTTTGCTTAACAATGAAACTGACTGGCTTTTGTTCTTAGAGATTTAGGAGCTATTTATTAAAGAGAAATGTTTCTCTCTAGGTTGTCTTGAACTTTTTTTGAGGCTGTCAACCTGCCAAAGGGTATAGCATATGGTAATATTTAGTCTCTGGTTTAGCCCCTATGTCTCTGGACTGCTGTCCCTTCCTGTAGGCAGTGGTGCTGCTCAGGGTGGCAGAGGTGTGGGTATCACCTGCTGGTCAAAATAGCCACAAAGGAATCAGAAGCCTGAGGAACTTGGTCTGAGGCAAGACCATAAATCAGTGCCCTCCTCATGCTGCTGGTATGGTCTGGCCAAAGATCTGCCCTGGAAAGTTCATTTCAGGTCAGCACCTGGTGCTTGGTGAGCACTAAGGACTGCAAGAGACTTCCTCAGCAGAAGGATGTGCTGCTGCATCTTCTATGCCCCAAGCTCTGCTACTTGTCCTGATCATATTACATTGGTTTTTAATTGCTTAATGTTGTTTTTCTGCTGTAACTGCTGCTTCCTGGTTGCCCTCGTATTAATGACTGCCAACTTTTAATGTGAGTTGTGACTGTATCCAAACCACCACTGTACCACTGGCAGCCAGAGTGCAGCCTGACTTGTTTCAGCTGTATCAGTGTCACTGTCAGGAGAAAGTGCTGATATGTGGGGCAGGTTTCTTCTCATTCTGTTGTCAGGTGCTGTCCTGGAGTAGGTTATCAATGATGATGTTTCAGAGCAATATGTCATTGTCCAGTCAATGTCAAATTGATACTGGCACTGGGATGAGAGCTGGTGTGCCACTGTCAGCAGTCCCTTCTGTTCTCTGCATGGGCCTGTGTTTTTGCCATAGAACTGGCAGGTCTTGACAGTGTCCTCAGACAACCTATTCATTCCAACCTGATATGAAATGTCTTATAGCCTTCATAGATCTCTCCCTATAAAAAAGTAATTTTATTAGTCAGAGTCTAGGTGCCCTTAAACAGGTTTCTACCTGTAGTGAGTTTCCTCATCTGTCAGTAAGAGATTATTCATAATCTTTTGTATTCATAACTCTACCTTTTTTTTTTTTTTTTTCTTTTTCTTGGTAGGGTTTTGCTTTGAGTTACAGCTCTTGTAATTGTTGTCTGAGCAATACAATACTGACACACCACTGGTTTTGGATTATATTTTAGCTCACTTCTGATGGATCCTCAGGGAAAAATTTCTCCACTCACCAAATATCTCCAAGGTTGGCATTTGACTCCAAGATTACCTTTGCTGACTTCAAGCACACAGAGCTTTATGGTAACATCTGAAATGCATGTTACTTGAGGCCACTGGTAGCAAATGCTTTTTGTCCAGAATCAGACAACACTGGTCTGCCAGTAATGGGTCTAAAATTTGCTGTGACTACAGACTGTGACCAAACCTGGTGTTTCTGTTCAAACACACTGATTACTGGGGTCTGTTGGCGCTTGGTCCATGGTTCCCTTGGGCTGAACCATGTCCTGCCAGAGTACACTGCCCATGTGCTCCTTCAATGCCTCAGTTACTGCAATCAGGTTGTTTAATTAACTTATTTGAGAGTTAAACCTTTACCAGGTTGTGTATCAGTGTGTTGGATACTTTTGCATGGGAATGCTCCAAAGCAGCAGATTTGGAGAGCTAAATTAGGCACCCATTTCTGAACTTGGTTTACTGTTTTAAGGATGTTTGTATTCTTTCATGCTCTACTGGACAGCTGTTTCTGTTTGACTTTGACCATGATTTCTCTATACACTTAGGAGTGCTCATTCTAATCAATACAGTTTGCTGTAGTTTTAGTATTGTCAGTACTTTCTATGGCTGCTCAGAAAATTGTCATGCTTGACTAATCTGATTGCCTTCTATGACAAAATGACTGGATCTGGGGATGAGGGGTGAGCAAGGGATGATGTTTCCCTTGACTTTTGCAAGGCTTTTGACACTGCCTCTCATAGGACTCTTGTAAACAAAGCAGGATATTGGGCACTGGGTCAAAGGACAGCTGAAAGATGGGTGAAATGCTGGTTGGGTGACTGGGCTCAGAGGGCAGTGGTTAATGAGTTATACTTCACAGACCCCTGCAGTTCTCTACTTGTTGCTGGGGTGTGTTCTGTTGTGCATCATCAGTGGCCTGGAGGAGTCGATGCAATGCACCCTCATCAAATTTGCAGATGATTAACACTTGAGGGCAGGGCTGCTTTTCCTGGGCAGGCTGAAGGAATGGATCAACAGGAACCCCATAAAATTCAGCAATGATGAATGCTAGGTCCCACCCTGGGGAGAAAGAGTCCTGGGCACCAGGACAGACTGGGGCTGCCTGGCTGGGAATTAGCTCTGTGGAAAGGCCTATGATAAGCAGTGAGCTGAGCATGTGCATGACTGTGGTTGAGCACCTGCATTGCTCTTCTAATACATCTCTGCCCAAGGAGTGTTCAGCTGAGGTTAAAGTACAGCTGTTACACCCACCATCATTCAAGTTCTCTCTAGTAGTAGCATGACCTGTCCTGTGACCTCTGAGCAGTAAGATCAGCCTGATTGTGCAGTCTTAAAAATGAGGGATTTTTGTAAAATTATGTGAGCTGGGCATCAGAATGTTTTTTATTTCCACTCCAGCCCCTCCAAATCTTCCCTATCTTCCTTAAAGGTGTCTGTTGGAGCCTGTGGTGTCCCTGTGTCTTTCAGATATCAAAAAGAGCACAGTACATTTGTAGCCATTAGTGGGACCTGTGTCTTTTCTAGTGGGCTGTTAGCCTATAGGTTCAGTTCACTTCTGACTGTGGTAATATCTTTATTGCTGCTTTCTGTTCATCTTCTGCCATGACAATGGCATGACTGTGAAAAGCAGTGAGTCTGGCAAATATTTCCAGTTAAATGTTGCAGTGTCTCTTGGTGACTAGCAGCACAGCACACCTGCCTCAAGACTCATGCTGGTTTCAGAGATCTGCTTCATGCAGTGCTCAGACTGCACCATCACCCTTATGTGACACAGACCTCTCAGAGGAGCATCCTTCCCTCTGCTTCAGCAGCTGTGTCTGCTCTGGGAGATAGACATGGGCCCTTTCCCTGTTGCTGAGGTCTGGGGCATTTTGTGGCTCACACTCATACACATGAAATTGCTTCTGTTCCAGACTGGAGTCATCTCACCCAAACTGCCTCTCCTGAGCTTGTGCTGATCCTTTGACTTTTCTGGGAAGAGAACAGTTGGCTCAGACAAAACTTCTGGTGGGTAGCTTGCCACCAGTGAAGAAGCAGGTGGCAAAACAGGGAATTTCACATCCACTGGCACAGTGAGGTGTGTGCATGGCACATCAGTAAGGGCTGGTGCTGGGAAGTTTAGCATCAACTGCTCATTTCCAGAGGAAGGCAAACAATACTGTATCTGGAAAGGGAATCAAGCTCAATGGCATTTGGTCTGTGGTTGGACCCAAAAGCATGTTTATTTTCTACTTACCCCTTGGAAATAGCAGGAGGGTAATGCTGCAACCAAGCCTTTTTTTTTTTCATTATCATTTTCTTCCTAAATCAAATAAATTGAAAAATAAATTTCTCTTAAGCAAGAAACTTTTGGTTTGGCAATTTTAATGTCGAAGCACAGTTATTCCTCTGTCATTGCACTCTTGGGGTGGGCAGGCTCTGTGCTTGCAGGCTGGGCCTGCAAAGAGCGGGGACCACACACCAGAGAAGGATGCGACACCTTTCTGAGTGCTTTACATCCACTTGAGGGCACCACAGCATTGCCGGTAGCAGAGTTTTTATATGCATCGAGGACTGCACTTTAAAGGAATCTTTTAGAAAAAAAGCAACTGCATAATTTATTTCATACCACTCTCACCCCGTAAGAAGATGTATTTCTGCTCTGTTTTATCTTCCCCTTGGTTATGGGCACCTTGCCCTAGCACACGAGACCTCCTCTTGAAGTACACATATTATACCAGCCCTTTCACTAACTCCAAAAAGGGAGATGTGTTTTGTGGGTGAACAGACTCACATGGAGAGAAAATAAAGAGTAATTTAGCTCTGAGCTCTTGTGAGATATCAGCTTTTCTGGGAGAGCCAGGGCAGTGACAGCTGATTTATTTGAGAAGGGCCTGTGAGCCAAAGGCAGATGCTGTGCCCAGCACTGGGGGTGAGCCAGGCATGCAGCCCCTGCACCATCACTCCAGCTGGCAAAGCCTCCTCTACTGAGATGCTGAACTGCTTCTTCCTTTTTACATCCCATGTCTGCTTCCCCTCCATTCTCTGCCTTCAAATGCTGCTTTAATCTCATCCTGTGACATTTCTATCCACAACCAGCCTAATGCAGTCATGTTAGTTATTGCCCTCTGCAGCATCCCCTGCAGGCAGGGGAAAGTCCAGCTGTGGGTGCAGCTATTCTCTCAGCAAATAGAGTCCCTTAAACAATAAGGTCACCTTCACGTGCCTGAGCAGGTCCACCCCAGTACTGCCCAGTTCCTGAGAGCAGTAGAGGCTGTGCAAGCCCCAGGACAAAAGCAGCCTTGGGTCACCCACCCTGCACCCACTCAGAGGTGTGGCATCTTGGCTTTGTTGTTTGCAGAAGGGCAATGCTGACAGTGGCTGATGGATGGTTACCTGTTGGTTTTAGGGTGGGTTCTGAATTTTCATAGAATCACAAATCATGTCCTTAAGTGCCACATCTGCAGACCTGTTGAACACTTCCAGGGATGGTGATTCCACCACTTCCCTGGGCAGCCTATTGCAATGCCTGACCACCCTTTTGGTGAAGCAATTTTTCCTGTATATCTATTCTTACTACCTCCCTGGCACAACTTGAGGCAAATCCTCTTGTCCTGTCACTTGTTACCTGGGAGAAGAGACTGATCCCCACCTGGCCACAACCTCCTTTCAGGTAGTTGTAGAGTTGTAGACTGATAAGTTCTCCCCTGAGTCTCATGTTCTCCAGGCTACACACCTCCAGCTCACTCAGCTGCTCCTCATCAGACTTGTGCTCCAGACCCTTCACCAGCTCTCTTGCCCTTCTCTGGACATGCTCCAGCAGCTTAATGTCCTTGTAGTGAGGGGCCCAGAACTGGACACAGTCCTTGAGGTGTGGCCTCATCAATGCTGAGTACAGAGGGACAATCACATCAGTGGTCCTGTTGGCTGCACTATTTTTGATACAGGCAAAGATGTCATTGGCCTCCTTGGCCACCTGAGCACAGTGCTGGTTCATGTTCACCCAGCACCCCCAGGTCCTTTTCTCCTGGGCAGCTTTCCACCCTCTCTTCCCACAGCCTGTAGGGCTGCATGGGGTTGTTGTGAACCAAGTGCAGGACCTGGTACTTGACCTTGTTGAACCTCATGCTGTTGGCCTCAGCCCATTGGTCCAGCCTGTCCAGATCCTTCTTTAGAGCCCTTTTGACAAAGACTTGAGGGTCTAACTCAACCATAAAGAACAAATGTGTGGTCTGCTCCTGCTAGGGACAATTGCTAACTGCTTAGGAGTCCTTCAAAGCACTGTGGAGAGCTGCTTGGGGAAACTTCCCAAGGGGTACTTTGAATTCAAGCTTACCTCAGAGGAATAAAAAGGAGGAGACGTGTGCTGCTCTGGCAAGCACTGCAGGCCTTGGAGTTGTGCCCCAAAGGTGTTTCTGTTTGTATTTCAGAGGCTGGGCCACTTCAGGCTTGTCAGCACAAGAATGGGCTCCCAGATGCATAAAGCTTCAGTAGGAGAAATCTGTCCTGCAAAGCAAGAAAGAGTACGAATTGATTTAATTTGGGTCTTAGTCCAAGACTCTGAAGGGCCCTGGTGGGCAGGGAGCCAGGAAAACAATCAGGAAAAATGGATTTGAGTCTTGAATCTACCACCAGGTAGTGTGAAAAACTGAATAGTCTCTCAGCCTCGGCTTCACCAGCTGCATACTGCACTTCATTATGCTCACATTCAATGGACTAAAATGTAAGGGTGACATTGCTGTCTAGATTTGCTTTTGTTATTTATGGCCTCATTGAGGACCTTATCTTTCTCAGTGACTCATCTCTTCCCCATCATCTGTAACAGTTACTTGGGAAGACAAATACCATCACTCCAAACATATCACCTTCCTCCTTCTTCCCACCACTTTATGTACTGAGCAAGATGCCATATGGTCTGGGATAGCCCTTTGGTCAGTTTGGGTCACCTGTCCTGGCTGTGTCTCCTTCCAGCCTCCCATGCACCCTCAGTCTCCTCATCAGTGTGGCAGTACAAAAAGCAGCAAAGGCCTTGGCTCTGTCTCAGTTCTGCCCAGCAATAACGAAAACATCTCCATATTATCAACCCTGTGTTCAGCACAAATCCAAAACATAGTCCCATACTAGTCACTGTGAAGAAAGTTGACTCTACTCCAGCCAAAACCAGCACAACATCTCATCTTCTTCAATGCATGTTTTTCATACAAGTTCTTACTTTATCACAGATGGTTCTCCTGGTCACCATCTCTGATGCAGTCAGGTACAGATTCCACCAGTGTCTCTGCAGATTGATTATTGCAAACCTGTTTTGTATTTCTAGCTCTGTCTTGTATGGCAGCACTTCCCAAAATAACCATTGTGGCACCTGTTTTCATTTCACATGGAAATCCTATTGATTCGAACTGAAATATCTATAGGCAGTGGAACACAGGGATGAAGGTGTGAAAGACTTTATCACTAAACTAAGTAGGGTTATACAGCTTGTCTTTTTTTTTTTTATCTGCCCTATGTTCCCTGTGAATATAAACTGAGAAATTAGTATTAGAATTATATAGCACTGGAGAGAAGTGCAGTAAGAAGGGATCATTCCCAGGTGGTGTTAGCTGGGTAAAGCTGCCCCTGGGCTTCCTCTTGGACTGCTCTAAAACACAGCAAAGTGTATGAAAAAACATGATTGAAGAGTCTCACTTCTGCCTAAACACATGTATGTGTAAATGATTAATTTAAAACAAAACAACCCAACTTTGATGCCTTTGCAAAGGTGGCATTAAAGCACTGGTTTCCCAGTGTAAAGGAAAAACCAAAGCAGTCCTACTTGAGCCTTGGTGCCAAATGGTACTCATTGCATTGTGGCTTTACAGCATAAATATGGTCATGTTAGACCAGAGATGAACATTTTCCATTAATTTCACTCTTGTTGCATAAGCAAGATGGGATTATGTGTGTTTTCGCTACTGAAAGAGCATCTGTAGCAAGCACATGCTGCTGCTGGATCCCAACTAAAGGTTAACTGCACTCAGCTGTCATATTTGTCTCTTATCAGGTGTTTTCTATCTGTGAAGTCAACCAGAATATAATTCTCCGTCCTTGGATTTTGCAATCACATCTGGGTAGTTTGGTTTACCTTTAAGATAGCTAGAGTGAAAATAAATAAAAGACTTATGGAGATGATTGCCAGATCAGAAGCCACTGGGTTCTTGCAGAGAAGTACCAGGTGTGTGGTCATCATCCTGTTTGTGGCTAATCCAGCTGCACATTCAGGGACTCAAGTGTACCTGGATTTGTCCAATGATGGAGTAAGAAAAGAAAAGTCTTGGAAATAGGGTGGCAAAGCAAAGCCTCATAATACTCTATATAAACAGGGAAGTATTTTTCCATCACTGCTGCTCTTGTTATTTGTGCTATCATAAATAGCACCTGTTACATGTGATGCACATACATGAGTGTATCTCCCAGCAATTCTCTTAGAAATAATGATGTGTGGTTATTAGAGTTAATCTGCCTTCCATTTTTACTGTCACATTAGAAATGTTCTGGGTTTTTTGAGAGCAATGAGGAAGGATGCACCTGTAAATTGCTAGAGGATGTTTATGTCTTGCATTAATTTGTTTTGTGATAACTCCAGGGAAGGTCAAGGTCCAGTTGTTTTACCTGCTCAAACACCCAGTGACAAACAAGCACATAAAATGGAAGGCAGGAAAGAAAGGGTGAGCAGAAAGCATTTGTTTATAAAGTATAATACCCATTTTGATATATATTCACATGCCATTATCAGCTATGTGCAGCTAAGGCACATCCAAACCCAACCACTTGTTGTGTGGTTTCTTGTGGACATCAGTGACAGAAATGTTTTATTTGCAAGGAAAAAAATTATTTTGGTGTTAGCAAAGAAAATTAAAGGGGATAAAACCTTCTCACATTCCTCTTTTTTATCTTCCTTGAAATGAAGACTCTTACAGCAAGCTCCTGGCTCAGACAGTGAGGTGTTAATTTCTTAATCAAAAATAACAATGAAACCAGTAACCAGTAATAATTATTTTTTCTCAATCATTTTATTTGCTTGCCAGTTTTCTTCCTCAGTTGTTCTCTTCTTCTAAACTCCTGCATCTATTGAGATTTCAGTGTCAGGATTTAATATGTAACAGAATGCACCACGACCTTGCTCTTAATTTCACCCTTATCCTTTTGTGCTAGTGGTTACCTGACCATGTGGCATCTGAATCATTTTCATGGGTTTACTGCAAATGGCAGAGGTGTAATAAAACAGGAACTGAGGCACTTCAGTGACACTGGTGAAGTGTCATTCACTCTGATGACATCAATACTTCTGCACCTACTCATTTGTCAAAATGTTCTCAGCAACATTTTTCAGAAGGTTTGATCTTCCACAGACCTCTTTCTCTCCTGTTATTATGATTATTTAGTGGGATTTTCTATCACCTACTAATTTTTTTTTCTGTTCTCCTGCTGCCTGAAATTACATTTTGGGTCTAGATGTGTGTTTTCTGATGCTGTATTAACAATCTGCTAATCTTCTGTGCTTACTGAAACACAAATTTCAGCAGAAGGTGAGGAGGGCCAGCTAATGACACAGCTCTGCTTGCTTTTTCCCAAACCATACTGCTTTCTGTGTACACATGACCTGGGGTTGGGTTGGAGTTTCTTCCAAAAATAAATCTTTTTAGCTAGCCTGCATGACATTTTTAATATATTCTCTATAATTTGTTTTAACTTGAGAAGTGTTTACAGTGACATCTTGTTTTGACATTCCAAATGCAAACAGAATTGCTCTTTCACCCTTTTGCTTTGACTTCATTTTTGCTCCAGATTTTGGGGGATTTAAAGGTGACGCTTGAAGTCACAATAAACTAAATATCTCATGTTGATAGTTGCCGAAGAGAAAATGTGTGCAAAATTAAAATTTTCACCGATTTGTTTTCTACTGGATGTTCCATTCTTACACTTCTTCTGAAAAAGAAATCTATTCTTTGCCGAAGTCCATAGTTTATTAGTAATGTTAGTATGCATGACAGCAAATGGAGCAGAGGTGAATTGTCCTTGCAGATGCTGCTTGCAGAACTGTGCAGGACTGAGCAGGAACACAGAGCTCTGAAGGGGTGACCTCCTACCACAGGATGGGACTTGTTGGCTCAACTTAGCACATCTTGTCCCAGAAGCCTCTCCAAACAGTGAGCTGAGAACTGGGTTGAGATAACCTGCAAAATGCTGACACCTCCACGTGTGGTTGCCATCAACTCTAGTCTCAAATGAGATCTAGTAATGAGCTGTGTCATTTGTTCACACTTATGAGATTGTATAACACATGATGAGCAGGGTACTTGCTGTGGGTACAGAGTAGGAGTTCTAATATGAAACACTTATATCCCAGGATTTGGGCATTTCCCAGCTCAGTATTACTTCATAGTGAGCTGAGAGCTTGGTAAGTATTGGCTCATTATGGGAATAGCTATGACCTGTCTGAGCAAGGAGAAGCCCTCCAGCCCTGTCCAAAGGAGATTCACATCTCCACAACAGAAGGTATCAAGTACTGACCTAATGGAAGGAAGTGCTAGAGCCTTTCCTGCCTCATCTAATGAACAAGAAGCATATGAGGCAGGAGGAGGGAGGAAAAGAGGGAGAGATTTGGATCAGAATGACTCACAGTGTTGGATCTGAGCTGTAAAGAGAAGCAGGTATAAATGCTTCAGTCCATCTGAGTTTGGATGTGACCTTGCACAGGGCTATTGCAAAGCTCCTAGCATCCTGTCACAGGAACCAGGGAGGGTGAAAGGACTGTTGAGCACTAACCTGAACACTCTGCAGACACATGCTTCTCTTGGTCTTTCATTTCTTTTAATGTGTTCACACAAGCCTTGCAGTTAAACTGACCTGGATTTGTGGGTTTCAAATCTTGCACAATTTCAAGTACATGGCTGGACTTGAAGGTGTCTGTTCCCTTCAAAGTGGAAGTTCTGGGTATCAGACATCACTCTTGAGGGCAATGCTCCTCAAACATGTGTTTCCTAGGGTAGCTAAGGGAGAAAAAGGTATGTCTCCAGTTAGTTTCAAAAGCCTGAGAGGTGACAATGGAGGCATTTCTGAAGGAAAATACCTTTGGTAGCCACTGCAGGCTAGGAGCAGTCACTGACATACAGCATGGTAAAATCACTCTGGAACTGTGTATGTCCTGAAGGAGAACATTACACTAAGACTAGAGAACAGACTTGATTTCTTGCCCAGTTTTAGAATGTGTTTGAAATCAGTACATTGCATACATTTCAATTTCCATTCCTCTAATGATCTGATGATTTCCTGAAACACTTTAATGGAGTTTCCATTGACCTTAAAATAATAGTATTTTTTAAAATGTGGTTAAGCGCAGACTTTTATGAGACAAATGGAGCCAGACTTCTTTCAAAAATATGATTTTTGCAAATGTGCTTGGTTCTAAAAATCTCAGAGCTGTTTTTCAGAGTGACAGAAATAACATAAATGCCAGAGTAAGCAGCAGTTGATCTCATAATGCCTTTTCAATACTAAATTTCAATACTAAGTTTCAATACTAAATGAACAAAACATTCATTTACTGCATACAGAAACAGGTCCAGAAAAAGGTCTGAATACCTTTCAAACTACCAGTGAACAGCATGGAAGTGCTTGTGTCTTGTGGCCACCTTTGCCTCCATGGGCAACTCACATCTTCATATGAATATTTGCAAATGGCATTTATCCTGTCATAATCTGAGCTTAATAAATATGCTCAGGTTTATCTTTTCCTCCTTTGCCTCCTTTCAGTTTTTGACCTGTACTATTTGAAAGTTTCAGGATCTTCTACTCTCTCAGCATCCTGGTGCTTTCTATACAGAGACACAGCACGATCTTACTCTGGGTTTGCACACTTGAAATTCATATTCTTAGCCCAAGTTTCTTAGTCCTGTTTGTTCAAAACTATACTGCTCTTTGGCAAAGTCTTCACAGCCCTTCTTCTTCACTCCTGCTGGACTCCATGGTTATCAGAAAGCTGGCTCCTCCCCAGGTATCCTCACACATGGAAATAGAAGAGTTTAATTTATAATTTACAATATGCATATATGACTCATCTTTTCTTCTTCCCCAGTTTTGTCAGACCAGCCATTACATAAAGAAATAATTGCCTAAAGGTTGGCAGACCCTTGCTCTTATTCATTTTCAGTGGTGCCAGTTAGGTAAATGTTTAACAGATTGAGTATCAGTTGTATGTAATACCAGAGAATTTCTAAAAATCTGAAGTAATTCAAGCTCATTCAATTGAAGATGCTCTTAGACTTGGACATACAGCTTTTGCAAAGATGTTTAAGCTCCAAAAGTAGATCAGGTTTTGTTCCTCCTCTCAGGTGCAGGGATCTCTTGATATCCTAGCCCTCAGGTGTGGTGGTTTGTGAACTGCTCTTGCCCCTTTGGGAAATACAAGACATAGTAAAGCAATAGATCTGCACTGAGATCCTACCACAGGTGTGTCTGAACTTGCCCCAGCCTTACTTCAAACCAGGTGCTAAACCAGCTGTGAGAACAGAGCAGGGGTGTGGTAGTCATAGCAATCGTGGTGGGGTCAGGGTCAAAGACAGAAGAAATGGCACTCTTCTGGGGAAATTGTGGTGAGGAAATATCTGATGAAGAAGAATCTCTCTGGGGTTGGGTGAACACTTGGAGCTTTGTACATACTGGCTCCATGAGTCATAATCTGTAACCAATTGTGAAGAATCAAACCTAAATGATGTAGATTCTTCTCTCAGTTTTTAAGTATCTTCACCTCTAAGAAAATCCAGATCTTGAGATAGAACTGCTTTCTTCCTTTCTTTTCCCCAGTCTGAATAGATAGATATTTAATTCAAGAATTACTGATACAGAAGTTATCCACAATATGGTAAACAGTGAGGGAAGTTTGGGCATGTTAATTTTGTCACAAGGAAAACTCAATATGTTAGTCCTATACTTCTGGCAGGAGTTATCTTCTTATCTTTTTGTCCCTTATATATTTCAAAATAAAACGAAAGTGTTTGGGATTTAGTTTTTTAGACCACAGATCCCTTGTTAAGACCTTGCTCATTTTATCATAAATAAAAAGCATAAAGGCAAGCCTGAAGTTACACACCACATATCCAATCTGCCATCTAACCTTCACTCGCTAATCTGTGGTATTTATAGAGTACTAATCACTAGATTAGGCATCTATCTTCAATGATATAAGACAGACTTAACTTTAGTATGATAGTGGGCTCCATATACATTAAAAAATTTCTCATTTCAGCCACTCTTCTCAACAGGGGAAGGGGCTGAAGGGAGGATGCTGCTAGGTAGGAGCATTTTCTAACTGCTTTTTCAAAACTGCATTTTCTACCTTGCTTTGTAGCATCTTCCACTTGTTGAGCAATAATAAGTGGTGTATCTATCTATATTTAAAATGACAGATGGTGCCTGTCCCAGTGCTGATAAGGGTGACTGTACAAACACCATCTTCTTGGTGGGGGAGCTGCAGAAAAATGGCACAATCAGGTACGAGGTCACTTCTGGTATATTTTATAATGTCTACATCCCACCCTCCAAGGTGTGCCCTTATAAAATGTTGCCAATTTATCCTTACAAAAATCTGCCAATTTTTCTAGCATGAACAAAGCAAATGATTGGTGTTGGGCAGCTTAAAACCTACCCATGTTTCCAGATTCATGTCCCTTTCCACACACCCCTTAAACCAAACCCTTATCTTTCACCAAGGGACAAATAGCCCAGTAGCAGCAAGTCTGTTATGGCATGTGAAGTGGTGGCCGCTTGGGTTTTCAGGTGAAGAAAGCTCTGACCACATGTTACTGAGAGACAGGTTAGAGCTGTAAAAATATCATGGAATGAGTTTACTTATACATCTGGTTTGGTTTTTTTTTTTTTTTTTTTTGGTTGGCAGAGTTTTTTTGCAGGTTTGTACATTTGTTTAAACAACAAGAAAAGCCCTTTTGGGTTTACTTATGCATATGCATACATGGAAATCTATTGCTGCTTTAGATTTATAAGAAGCTGAAGAGTTAGGAAATATGTTCCCATGTCATCCTGTCTTCTGCCTGAAGATCATCACTGAGCTGTTACTTACTTTCTGTGCTCATATTTTAGTCTGGTATTTGGTTATAGCTCCAGATGGCACATGTTTGCATTCACATTTGCAACAGCTGAAATATGGTCAGGCAGCATAAAACCTCTAACAAAATGTCCTTGGTTTAAAACGAAGACAAACATTCTCCCTTCTTCAGCCAGTGACAAGCACCTGCCAAAAAGTCACCTTAAATGCTACTCCAGTGTGTTTGGAAACAAAGAACAGCAGAACATGAGTTAAATGTAGATGCCTGTGGTTTTTAGGAAGGGGCTTCTCAGAGCTCCTATTTCATGTCATGATCTGAGGCAGCTCAGAGGCATTTGCCTTCTCTAACTTGGTCACCAGAGGCAAGTTTAAAACAAGCCTAGTTTTGGTGACAGACAACATTTCACTACAGAGCCTCCTGAGGCAGCTGCCTCTCTATTAATTTGCTACTTCTATCCAAATGGCTATCAGCAAAAAGATGCTGATTTGATCAGACGTAATTAACCAAAGTATTTTAAGCACATGCTTATCTTCAATCACTTGAGAAGTTCACCCACTGACCTTCAAGGCAGGCTAAGTGTGTTTAAATTATCTGGATATAAGGGTCAAATCCTAGTTGGCCATGGCATTACCATAAGCTAAAGACACTGTTTCAGAGCTTGTTGAAAAGCTGAGCAGGCTTCAACATGGGTCTGATACTTCCCAGTATCTGCCAAGCCACAGCAGGCAATCTGAGTGGCAGCTCTTGGCTCCTCTAGCTGAGAAATGAATACCTTTATTGCTCAAGAAAGATGATGAGCACCATGGGACAAAGAGGAGATGGAACTCTTCTAGAAAGGTAATGGTTTTATTACTGTCTCCTTTTGTCATCATTAAGGCTGTAAGAGAAGTCAGCTGTCCTCAAAAGTACCTGTGATATGAAATTCACCCAACTCCTCCCAGAAAACAAGTTGTATAAAACTCCTAAAGAATCCTGCTCTGAAGTCATAGGGATGTTTATAGGCCAATTAAATGTTTGTACGTGAGACCAGAGAGACAAGAAATCACTGAGTCAAGGAATATGGGCATATATCAACCTGGTGTGACAGGATGACATCAAAAAGGCTGCTGTCAGCTTCCTAGGAAGATGTTTCCTTCTTGTAGCCCATATGAAATAAAAGTGGAAGATTCTTCTCATCCAGAAGTACATCTGCCTCCAGTCTCACCTTTTAGGAAAGTAGGAAAGCTCACATCACTGCTTAGTAATAACATAGTTACTGTATACACTGTGTATATATGTCTAGTCCAACATATATGTACTCGTATATATAGACACTCTACTGCAAAGACAGTGTCAGATTTCCTGCCCCATAGCTGAATTATGATAGTCTTTTAAACAACACACAGTATTGAGTGAACTAATCTGAAAAGTAGTGCCTTCAAAGTTTCAGAATATAAATGTCTGGTACAAAATTATTCCAAGGAAGACTAGGGTTGTCAGCAGAATGGTAGAAATGCCTTCTGAAAATCATCAGCTAGGTGTCAAATGATAATAAGGTATGGGTGTATATATATATATGTGTGTGTGTGTGTGTGTGGCAGAAGATGCACATAAAATAAAACACTCCTGACTCCACTCAGGACTAAGATAAGAGCCTCTGAAATGATGATTATTATTAAGGAGTAACACTTAGGGGCTCTGACACAGCTTAACGGTGACAACAGCTCAGTGTTCTGGAGTGACTTCTGGGAAAGGCAAACCAGAGAACTTCATCCCATCCATGCTCTCCTATGTCCTGGATACCATGTCATATTCTGATACTTTCTGCACTTACCCTTAAAGAATATCTTAGTAAAGCTGTAGGGCTAAGAAAGATTCAAAGAAGGGTACTGAGATGGTCAAAGGCCTAGTGCCACTCTAAAGAAAGAAGCTATGTCTTTTTAGTTTGAACAAAAGCTGACCATGGAAGTCTTAGAATGGTTTACAAAATACAGCAAGCTACAGAGAGGGCTAATAGGGATGGACTCACTTCCTTCCCCCTCCCCCCTCCCCAGTACAAGAGCAAAAAGACACCAGATCCACCAAATACCATGTTTGATCAAGTTCTGTCTCACTTACAGGCATCCACAGAGCTCCTTGACAAAGGCTGATGTGGATGTTCACGTGGCTTCAGGAGCAGACTGCAGAAGATCATAGGGTAGAAATTAATTCAGAGCTATTAAATGCATAAAATCATTCTGGTTCAGGGCTTTATGCAAATGATTGAAGGCAGGAAATATACTCATGAGAAGGGTGTCATATACCCTTCCTGAAGGACTCATGTTTGGCTACTGCCAAGGTAAGGATGAGATGACCATGTAAGGTCCTATATTATCTAACAAGTCTCTTCAGCCTTCCAAGCATTCTATTAGGTGAATTAATGCTATGGACTATGAGCCAAAAATAGTGCATATCTTATACTTTTGAACTGAACAGGATATTCATTATTTTAATTCCCAGCAATGGTATGACTATTCTAGAGCTGTCTGCAGCAACCACAGAATCACTGAATGTATTGGGTTGGAAGGGACCTTAAAGATCATGTAGTTCCACCTCCACTGCCATGGACAGGGACATTTTCCACTAGACCAGGATGCTCAGAGCCCCATCCACCCTGGCCTTGAACATTTCCAGGGTTGTGACAGCCATAACATCTCCAAGCAACTTGTTCCAGTGCCTCACCACTCTCACAGTAAAGAATTTCTTCACAGTATGTACTCTAAACCTACTCTCTTTCAGTACTTTTTAATTTTGTATGTGGACTTGTGACACATTGTTTTGTTGTCTGAATGGTGTCACTTGTGCCTGAGGAGCAATTCTGATGGTTGCAGAGAGAATGTGGTGGCAGCAAGTATTTGTGGGGGTGTGTGCCTTGTACATTTAAAACAGTGTATAACTGAAAAACAGAAAAAATAACACTGAGGTGACTGTTTTACTGTTCTCAAACCATGATGCTAGAGGCAGCTGAAATAGATAAAGATCTGTGAGGATTTCTTATATCACAAAATTGGATTTTGTATCATATACTTTCTTAACATTTGAAAGTATGAAGCATTGCTACTGTAGCAAGAAGACTTAGATGTTTGCTGTCTAGGTGCATGTGGCTGCAACCATTCTACAGGTAAGATTTAGAAAGCAAAATTAACTGTTGTCTAATTTATGAGCATAGAGCTAAATTTAGCTGCTGGCCCTCTGCATTTGAGAAAATATGGTCATGCCAAAAGCTCATTTCAGACAATTTAGAATCAGGACCATCAGGATCAGTTTCACCTGCAATTCAATATTGACTCATAATTCTGAGTAATCATTCTCTCAGAAAAAGCTGATGATGCATTCTTAGCAGTAGTACTGAGTCATTAACCTTTCCTCTGTATTTTTGGTAAACAGTCATAAAGCTATTATAATATACCAGGAATTCCTGTTTGAAAATATATCATTTGCTTCTGCCTCTTACATCTATACACAATCAAAGGAAATAAATTATGATAAACAGAAATGGTATCCAATACCATACATTACTGACATCAGGATTCTCTGCATATGATGGATGCAAACTTCAGGGAAAAAAATGGTAGGAAAGGAACCGGTTTAATCTAGAGGAGAACATAAACAAGCACAATTAATAGGAACAGCAAAATGATGATATGAACCATGCGAGTGAAACGGTGAGCTGTGGGATGGTGCTGATTTCAGCTGAAGGCAAAGATTTTTTACCTTGGAGTATGGCAGCTGGGTGTCTCAGAGCTCACTGTCATAGAATTTTAGGGGTTGGAATGGATCTTACAGATCATCTAGTCCCAGCCCTCCCTGCCATGGGCAGGGACACCTCCCCACTACACCAGGATGCTCAAGGCAATGCTCACTGTGGACAACAGCAGGGATTGAAGGGATGGAGAGGTGGACAAGCAAATCCTACCAGGTATTCAGTGCTCTGGGCCCCCTGGACCTTTACTGCAGCTACTGGCAGCTGCCCCTCAGCAGCACTACACTTCTAGATTGCTCAGCTTTGGAGCAGCCATTTCTTCCTCCACTTTTTATCTCCTCAGAAGGGGAAAATACATAAATATCATGGAAAGGTAAATAAATGGAAATTTTAAAAGAGCCTCACATACTAAAAAAGTATCGGTTGTAGCAAAACGCAAATTTGTGGCTATGCATCTAATGGGATGGCCTTTTTACACCCAAAGGCTTGGAGATCTGACAGAAGAAGTCCTTCAAGCTGTTGTTTTGAATGCACATTTTTTGTTGAGACATGCTAAGAGCCCAGATGGTAGGGATGCACCAACATTATGCTTGTTGAAAACAACTTAGTACCTCTTTGCCTATATAAAAGCAAAAGGGTGTGAAGTAACAAAACCTTGAGGTATCATTTTCTTTTTAAGGCTGAGTTCCTTTAATGCTTGCTAGTTAATATTCCCTAATGTTGACTGAAGAGTCCTGGCAATTCAATCATTCATCTCTTGCTCTGCAACAAAAGTTCACACATACAACAATACAAATTGCCATTTTTTGATTCATCAGTTTGTATGAGGAATACTTAATTACACAGCAAGTCTGGGAGAAATATTCTGAAGTTAAGGAGGAAACTATACTGAATGCCTTGTATTGTCTTGCTCTGCACTGATGCCAGGGCTGCCCAGGGAAGGAGTGGAGTCACCATCCCCGGAGGTATTTAAAAGACATGTAAATGTGGTGCTTAAGGACATGGTTTAGTGGTGGACTTGGCAGTGCTGAGTTAATGGCTGGACTTAATATCTTAAAGGTCTTTTCCAACCTAAACGATTCTATGAATCTAAGTCTGCATGCTCTGCGTTTGAAATCATAATTTGTGAAATGCAAGAGATAATGTTGTCATGAGCAATAGCAGCTGACCTCTGAAGGTTTTCTCAGATATTCCAGAAATGTGAAATAATTCCTAAACATTCCCATTCCTGGGAATTTCACCTGTTTACTCCTGACATAGGTGTCACATCTTGTTACTTACAGTGTAAAGTATGAACACTGTGAAGTGCTCTGTGAAAAATAATGGTAAACACCCACAGCATCTTCAGGTGGCTCCTTTAAGCAAGAAATAAAAATGCCTACTCAAGGGACTGCTGACACAACATCATTCATAAGTGTAGATGTATTTCTATGCCCTCCAGAGCATTAGCTAGCAGGCAAGGTCAGTGTATCAATAAAAGCATAGACAGCTTGTTCCTTCTTCACTTACGCAGTCCTAGTTTTCCCTGGGCTGTCCCTCAGGCACAGGCTGAGTGTGTTACATAGCTGCCTCTGGCTAAAGGCCACTGCTCGGTGGCAGAAGGCCAGGGACAGCCTTCCAGCACCAGGGCACCGTGGTAAATCATGCCCATGCCACTGGCAGGCACAAACCCTCCTGCTCAGCAGCAGCCTGCAGCCACGCCTCGTTCCCCACAGACTGGTGCAAATAAAGTTCAAGGTAACTTTACAGATCAGGGTCATATGTTTTTTCAACCACCCATGTATATAAAGGCTCACAATGCCTTGCTGTGTGGCTGAAATGCTCTCCACTGCTGTTGAGGCATAGCTCCACGCACACTGTTTCCTGCCACAGGGAACTCTGGCTCTATGGCTACTGCAATCCCAGCTAAGAAATTTGGGAAATGTCAGTGTAAGACACACCATACTAAGAGCATCCTGTACCAGATCCTTAACAAAGAGCGTGGAAGTGAGACCAAGTGGCACCAGCAGCATCACAGTCCCCATGGCTCTACAGGGAGCAAGGGCTGCTCTTGTTTGGACAGAAGAGTTGTCCTGAAAACACCAGAAGCCACGTGCAGAAGAGCTTCTGAAGTGCTCTTGAAGACTACAAATTTTATTAGAAACTTGCCATCTTTTTATCACATGCCTTGGGAGGATCAGCTTGTCCTCATACAGCAGAACTGGGCCCCCCTTTTTGTCCTCGGCATGGCACAAGAAGGGGTGGATTTTGACCTGAGAGAGATTCCAGCCCCTAGTTTATTGAAAAAAATCCTCCTCAATCAGTCTTTGACAGCTAGCAATGAACTGGGCAGCTCATCACTGCGAGCATCTTTAGCAGAAGTTCAGCAGATAAAGAATTTATTGCGGAAATTTTGGAACCTGGACATAAGTGCAAAAGAATACGCCTATCTTAAAGGAATTATTCTTTTTAATTCTGGTAAGTCCTCCTGGAAATTACACAGATGATTATGTACCTAAAAAGACATTTGGCATTTTCATTTGCACATAGACAAATATTTAGCTTTACCCTTTTCTATGAATATAGCTAAATGTTCTCAAAATCTATATTCTGCTATTTAACAATTTTTTCTGCCTGATGTGGTTTATTTTGGTTCCTTGGATGTGTGAAGTAAGTCACCCACTGTAAGCTAAAACAATTTCTATTAGACAAATTTTAAGTAATGAAGAATTAACTGTGTCAAACTGACAGTAGCCTCACCTATAGTACAGCAAAGATGGTGTATGGGTATGTGATGTGAGCATTAGAAGTATTTTAACAAAGACTTCTTCTGTAGCAAGAACACTGGAGATGATAAAATAATCCTTATCACCTGATTTTCACCAGTGAGGCAAAAGGATGGTATGTTGAGGTTACACAGCTTTTATTTATTTATTTACCCTTTAATGTCTCTACATCCAAAGCCTGGGACAGGAGTCACGGAGCAAACTCAGACTAGTGACTGCATCTTCTCACTTCTGTGCCAAGTTCAGGCTCTTTAGGAAGCAAGGTTGCCTCGGTCAGCACCATGGAGTGCATGAGTCATTAAAAGCTGAGCTCTAAGTACACTAAAGTAAATGGAAAGACTTATTGACTCCAGCCTGCTCTGGCTCAGATCCCCAGCTCCTTCCACAGCAATCACTGCTGTTGGCTGCACTGTCAGCAGTGTGCTATACTTGGGACTGCACCAAAAGGATACTTGAATGTTTCAGTTATTCCACTATATTTCTTGTGGTGAATGGTTTATAGGCTGCTCAAAGGCTGTATGGCTTTGTATTTGTTTCCAATAGGAATCAAATTCTGATTCTTGAGGTGTAATGTCATCCAGATGTTTGGTACTGCCTTGTGTGTCTGTGTCGCAGTATCAAACCAGTGGAGTTCATTTCAGTGCAAGTTATTTTATCATTTTTTCATAATAAAATCAGCCTGAAAGAAACCAATGGTTATATGCAGGGGGGTGATAAGAGGAGACATACCTCATCTGCAGCAGCTTACACAGTTTAACTAGCAGGCATTTTTATTATTTCTGTGGGCAAAATGCAATTTTCACTTCAGGAGAAAGCAGCAGAAGCAGGGCTGTATTCTGGATTTGTTCCTTCTATGGCCTACTGCTTCCCCAGGGGGCTGTATAGGAGGGCCAGCAGTCCTTGATGCTGTCTGTGGACACAATCCAGAGTTTCAGGAATGTCACCTAGCTTTTAGGTGGGATGAGATTATTCTCTGCAATATTTCTCCATGACCTGCAGAAGGCAGCCAGGAGAACTTCAGTGAAACCTAGGCTGACTCCAGATGAAATGGTGTCACAGACTTACTCTGGGCTGAAAACAGGCAGTCAGGGCTTACACACAGCCCAAACCACCCTTTACTGCAAACAACCCTGCATAGCTGTTGTTTCACAATTACTATTTTCAATAGTTTTTCAACAATTTCCACCAAACTCAGAAAATGTTTTCTACATACATGCAGCACATTTTCAAACTTTTCAAGTGTTGGCTTGATGTTTGGTCAAATGTTAATATTTTGCAGGCCTCAGTTCTAAGAGGATTTCAGGGTGTCACCAGCAGTGACAATGGTAAACCCTTTCTTGGATCATGAAGTACCTCAGGAGGGCTCTGAGCCTCAATGTTTTACTCCTGTTAAGAGCACCAAAACTGGCCGAGGCACCAGGGAAGACAACATGGAAGGCAACAGGGAAGGGCCAGGCATAGAGCAGTTCAGAGCTGTGTTATGAGCTGGAGTTCAATAGGACATCCAGGCATGCAGCTGTAGCAGCTATCGCTTGGATGAGAAGCATGACAACTATGGCAAAGCTTTGCTTGTGCCCTGAGTGAGCTCTTGTGGCAGAGACTGTGCTTCCTGTCATTAAAAAAATCCCTCTGGGGAGAGGGTGGTAGGCAGCATGATGGTAGGTCCTCCTACTAGAATCATAGAATGGTTTGGGTTGGAAGGGACTTTCAAAATCATCTAGTCCAATGTCCCTGCCACAAGCAGGAGCACCTTCTACTAGATCAGGCTGCTCAAAGCCTCATCCAGCCTGGCCTGGAACACTTCCAGGGTTGTGGCATTCACAACATCTCCAGGCAACCTGTTCCAGTGTGTCACCACTCTCACACTAAAGATTTTATGCCTGATATCTAATCTAAACCTACCTGTTTTTTTTCAGTTCAAGGTCATTGCCCCTTTTCTTATCACTACAGGCCCTTGTAAAAATGTCCCTCTCCACCTTTCTGGTAAAATCTCCTTTAGCTACTGAAAAGCTGCTAAAAGGTCTTCCTGAAGCCTTCTTTTCTCCAGGCTGAACAATCCCAACTCTCTCAACCTGTCTTCATAGCAGAGGTGCTCTAGTCCTCTCACCATCTTCAAGGCTGTCCTCTGTGCTCACTCCAGCAGGTCCACATCCTTCTTATGCTGAGGACTCCAGAGCTGGAAATAAAAGCAGAATCTGTGTAGCACCTCTTGGAGGGAGTGTGTGCCCAGACCCTGAGGGGAAACAGGCACCAATGGAATCCAGGCTCTCTGGAACAAATTGGTATAACTGTTCTTTGCAGGGAAGCATTTACTAGGTGGCTTTGGAGTGGTCACAGTGTCTATGGGTGAAGGCTCCAGCTGCAAGGCATTCTCTGTTAGGACCAGAGTAGAAGTCAAAGGAGCAGGTAGGACTGTTCCAACATAGAGGAATAGAACAGACCAAGGTGAAAATGTTCTTGTGCTTTTGACAGTTGACTGAAAAGGACTTGGAACTGCACAGTGAAGAGATGGGAATTGTGAAAAACAGTGCTGTTATTGTATCAGTGCCATATATATATACACACATTTATGGAGTGCTTTTTATATATATATATATATAAACTCCATCAAGGCTGTGACAGGATTTCTGCTAAAAAAACCTCTTAAGAGGTTTACAGTTCAGTTGGAAACATGTGTTTGACTGAATATTATTACAACAGATCTCAGAACAAGAAGTGTCTCATTATATGCAAATTAAAGCCAGTGTTTGGTTACATAGACAAGAAGACCAAATGGGAAAATTAAGCATATTTGAAGGGCTATAAACAATTGTAATTTCATCCTGAATATACAAAATCCTGAAAACTTCCTTTCCATGAAAAATCTAACACTTGGAACCATCCTCACAGCTTACAGCTGCTGGTAATCCTGGGGGAGATGATGACTTTTCCAAACTCTTCATTTCTGGCTAGCCTGGTTGCAGATTTGGCTGAGGTTTCTTCTCCTCTGGCAGTGATGTCTAGGCAGAAGAGAGTTGTTGAAGGCTGACAAAGGGCAACCAGTTGCAGACTGAAGAAAACCCAACCAATGAAGACAACCTATGTCTTCAGGCTGCCAGGCTGCTCACTGCTCCAAACCACCATCTCCATCTGTCTGATGTTACCTACGTTGTATAGATTAGAGATGGAGTGTTTCCACCTGCTCAGACTACTGTCTCAGCACCATTTGGTGGATAGACAACACTATAAAGTTTCTTCTCCATCTGTACTGAGTCAAAGTTACCTCCTATTACTATTTCAAAGCTGGATTTTAATGTAATGGGCTAGATTCCAATGTGCTTACAATGCTGCTCAGTGCTCCTTCAAATTATTGAATGACACATATCTTCTATTTCCAAAATGCATGTTTAGAAAGTGGTTTTTGGTTTTCTAGAAAAAGTAGTGCTATAAGTTAGAAATCCATACAACCATCATTATGAAGGGCACAGAACAGAAATGTTTACTCAGGATTTGTTATTTTACTTTTTGTTTTGACAGGCTGCTGTGTCCTAAAATGCCTCCCCTATGTACAAACACTGCAGCAGGAAGCTTGGCAAGCCTTGATAGAGTTTATCTCAATGATGTTCCATGGAAACCTAGGAAGATTTGCTCAGATTCTTCACCTAATCACCTCCCTTCGAGACATTGATGCTGATGCTATTGAAGAGCTCTTCTTCAGGCCCATTCTAGGAGAGGCCACCCTAAATGTATTACTTCTAGAAATCTTATATATCAAGCCAGACTGGCTTTGAAAACAGATGACATCTGAGCTCTCAAATACCTAATTTGGAAGCGATGAGAGAATATTATGAGCTAAACACATTTGAAACAAATCATTGATGTGTCATTGTAAGCCATATATGTTTTTTGCATGATGAAGTAATTTTGTAACATTTTAGAATTAAAAGCAGAGAAATCTAAGCATTTCATGATTCTATGTGCTTTCAAAAACCCTTAGTCTCATATATTCAAGGATTGTCTAGGAGCACCAGCATACTTTCCAGTTGTGTTAGGTTCAAGCACATTATTTCTAGTGAGCATTTTTACATCTGTTTATACTATATACTCTTGGCTATCCAGAAGTTTTGGCTTTCAGGGGTAATGGTAAATTTTATTCACTGCATCACCAATTGAAGATGAATAGATACATAAAATGAAGATCTATGGTAAAATCAGTATAAATCCTTCCTTTTCCTGGGATGTCAGACCCTGATCCCAACCCCTTTTCTGTTCCACTGAGAACTCTAGTCCTTGGCTGTAATTGCTGGATGAAGCTCCACCTTACTATCTATAGATTCTTTTCTAAGTCTTGCAGTAAACTGTGGGCATTAAATCCCTATCACATTATTTAAAAAGTCATTCCCTAACTAAGGAACTGAAAAACATGATTCAAAAATTTGTTGACTAGACAAAATCCATTGTTCAGGATTGTTTCCAGGATGGGAATAACAAATGCTGAAAGCTACTGTGTCATGCCATAGGCAGCACAAAGAATGTAGCCCAGTTTCCTACATATTTAAGACCTTTTCCCTTTAGCCCTCCCTGCACCCGTTTATAATTACCCTCACTTCCCTCCAAGCAGATGTCAGATGTTCCTTGGACAGCAGAAATGCTAAAATATGGTTTCCTACAGCTGTGTACAATCTGTTCCTCCATCTCTGCAAGAGTTCCACGTCTCTACCTCCAAGTATGCTATGGCATGCCCCACAACATCTCCATCTGCCTGGAGAAGAGGCAGCACGTGCTGGGGAGGGTGCCAAGCTGTGTGTGCGCTGACTGACCATCCGTCCGGATTAAAAAAACATTGAGCTTACACTTTAGCTGCAGTAAGGGAAGCTATTTGTATCCCTTCCCTGTCCCAATGGTTTCCATGAAATGCAGAGGAATTAATTTCTGATTTTTTTCAGTAGTGGGTCCAATCTAGTTTTGTTTTGTCAGTCACCAAATGGGGACTGACAGGCAGGTAGAAAGACAGGAGGACAAAGAGTTTGACAACTTAATCCACAGTTCCTTAGAATGTCAAGATAAAATCGTAAGAAAGAGAACTCATATATATATATAGATGCACATCAACAGAGATGGATGTTCAAAGGGCTTTAAAAGAAAGTCATCCAAGTAAGAAAGAAGTTTAAATAATAACGGTTTACTACCTACCAGTTTTGACTAAAGACCACAGATTTTTTTGCCCAACTTTGGTAAAGAATCATAGAATAACTTGGGTTGGAAGAGACCTTACATATCATCTAGTTCCAACCCCACTGCCATCGGCAGGGACACCTTCCACTAGATCAGGGAACAGGAAGATCCCTGCTCTGATCTCAGTGCTCCCACTGCTGGTGTGAAGAGAGCAGAGAGGGGAAGAACCACCCTCAGCTCAGTGGGAAGAGTGAGGAATGTTAGACAGAGGTAAAAAGTATAGAAAACATGTAACATCAGAAACAATCACCAGGACTTAAAGAGAGGAGCAACAAGGGACATCAAAGAATGCTGGAGAGTGGGACAGAAGCAGTTTATGGAGTTCATTTCTGTAGAGAGTCCAGCCTACCTTCATAAGCCAAAGGCCTGCTAGTGACTCACCAACAACCTGAACCCAGAAAAGGGTTCGTGGTTCAGTAGTCTGAATTTCAGGCTACTGAGAACACACCAGACAGTCTCTGCTCACAGCTTTACTTCTTATCAAAATCTGCTTCAAGGTCTTTGACTTTATCTACAAGATATACAATGGCTTCAATTCAACTCTCTTTGAATTGGACGGCACAATGCCAACAAGTTCTCATGGCTTGGCTCACCTGGAAGACAGTGCTGTATTTGCTGACAACTCCTTTAGCCTGGTATGTATCTGTGTAACCAGCTGTCTGAAAAGAATGCCTAGTGCTCCACAGTGAAGGTTGTGGTCAACATCTTGCTTGGGTTTTCAAGATGGCATTACCTTCTGCCATGAAGGAAAATACTAGCCTTCAAAGGGAACTCCCACAAGATCTGATACTCATGGACCAATCTCTGAATACAAGGTTCAGTCCTTCAACACAAAACACATCTTCTTTAGTACATATGCAATTGAAAAATTCAACAACCTTGAGCTAATGCTCTATGTAACTAAACATTCCCTATCTCACAGAACTGATTACAGAGGGAACATGAGTTGTTAACATTTACTTGTTAATCTGTTCAAAGGGGATCAGATACTACTGCCTTGCTCAGGACAGGGTAAGAATCTGTACCTACTATAATTAAGCTTCTTATGAAGGTGGAGGCTGTGCAGGTACAAAAAGCAGGAAGGAACATGAGAGATGAGGGATCATGAGCAGAGGCCAGGTGCAAAAGCAGGAGCTCTCCCTGGAAGGTGGAAAGACAGAGCACAAACAGCCTTTAGAGGTCAAAGGAAATAATGCATTGGAATGAAGAAGCAGAGACAGAAACGAACACAAGAAAACAAGGAAAAATGTCTGCTCAGGAGGGGGGAAAATAAAAGAAAGAAAAACAAACAACGAGGTGAGAAAGGTTTGTCACCACTTCCTTTAGCTCCTGGAATTCAAACCAAAAGCAGAAGCACCGTTTCTCCAGCCGTGACAGCCACTAGCAAAGTATGCGTATCCATCCCCCTCTAGCGCCCAGGAGACGACAGCATTGCCACCACCTAGAGTGTGGAAACCTGCCAAATAAAGTGCCTAGTGCTGCTGCTGACACAGGCAGAGCTTTCACTCAGAGACACCTCTCCTTTCCCAGTTGCTGACTTCAAAATAGTGTATGACAATAATTTTATATTGTTAGAAGAAACTTCTATTTGCAAAATCAAGAATGAAAAAGTAAAATCAATTTGCTTGTGAAACCTTACCCCAGCCTCCTTCTGAATATTATCATAAGCTCTTTAAATGACCTGATTACAGACTCCTGTGGTTTCCCCTTAGGACTCCCTACCCTATTTGGGGCAAAGAATGCTGCTGTGGGAATTTGTTATGACTGCAATTAGAAGAGGCTGCTATTGGCTAAGGCTCACCTGCTTTTGTTGCAGCACCAATATTGCAGAACCTGGATTAAAATGGATCTGCAGTGACAGAAATGATGCTCTTGCAGTTAAATTGGATGAGTGACACCTAACAGAGTGTGGGCCACTGAAAAATCAGTTTGCGTACACCCAAAGTGCGGAGTACCTTTCAACAACTCTAATCTTGATGCTTTCATTCCTCCTTTGTAAAAAGAAGTGGTAATAATATTGCCTTTTTTCATGACACATCTCTGAAGATATTAATCAGTATTTGGAAACAGCTAACAAATGCTGTACTCGAGCACCTTAGAAAGTCCCACTGAAAATTAATACATTCATTGTTCTATGCTATGCTCAACAGCACACAGTGAAATAATGCAGAAGCCTACACATTACAGGGAAAGGATGAAAAGAAATGATACTGAAGAGAAAGATTTAGTAAGCACTGAGTTAGGCAGTGATCCTGTGGCAATAACGACAGCCTGTTTGCTATGGTGGGATCCACCTTGCAAGAGAGTCACTTGCAGTCTCTCTAGAATACAGAGAGTGCAATGCTCTGAGGGAGGTATATCTCCCTATTCTCAGACACCCACCTTAGTTTTGGATGAATCACTCCATGAAATGCTTTACCTCTGCCTATTGATACAGCTAAGGAGCCTACCTGATCGGTTGAGATTCACTGCCTAACATTCAGATGGTAAAAGTGAGATTAATCCCACCTCTAATGACATACACAGAAGTGGTCTGGATCCAGTTTGCACATGCAATATTAATTCTATTGTCTTCTAATTAACATTAGAAGCATGCTTGACTTTGCAGTCCTGGTCTTCGTTAAACTGTAGGCTTCAGACTTGTGCTTTCAGCTAAACATGTATTTCTGATAAACATCAGATACCTGATACAGGCTTGGAAACAAAGATAATCCAGTGAATTTATTCACCTGCTCAGAAAGGACTAAGAAGACACACTATTCTCTGAGGAAACCTTTCATCTATTATGTTTAAGTAATACCAGATTTCAAAATCACATGAGACATCACACTTATGTATGTTACCTTATCTATACCAATGTTTCAATGGTTTCATTTCATTCTGGTTTTTTTTTTTTCAGTGCCTTTGTTACCTGTCTTGTTAAACAAAGGCATGCAATTCCAAACCTAATATTTCACTTTTGCTAGAAAGCACTTGTAAATCACAATGTCAGTATTAGACATGATTTTATTTGCAGCTGAGCCAACTAGTGTAGGGTATGGGCACGTGAAAGATGCAGGTCTGTACTTCATATTAATATAGGCACACAAGGAAACATTTCTATCACAGGTCCACTGATAAAAGCAGCCTAACTCAGGGAAAAATAATGGAGACAAGTTTCTATAATAAATATATAGTCTAAAGAAGATTCATTCTTTTAATGACAAAAAGGGATCTCCCTGAAGCCAGTGTTACCAGTTGTACAGAAATCCTCCATCTTTCCCAGTAGGCCAGGAGAGAGGAGGGTGAGTCAGTAGTTCAGTTTTGCTTGGGCTTGTTATCAACTGTTGTCCTTAAGAGGCTGTGATTTTGAAAGTACAAGTTGTCATTCTTCCTGTGTTCTCTCCCTCTTTCTCTGCCTCCGGGGGTAGCAGAAATGTTGCAAGATGAAGTACTCCACATCTCACCCAAGATAAGAACATCTTCATCAAAGGAAGACAGGGCCACAGCTATCTGCTAGCAGGTAATCTCAGGAGCCAAGAATGCAAAGCTTCAAGGAGCGTGGGAATGGTCCCATTTCAGTCACAGCGGAAACACTGAGACCCACGCACACTCACATAAGCACCAATCTTTACTAGGAGGGCAAAATGAAAATGTAGTGTGCAAAATAAAGGTCTTGTATATGCAGATAACCATGCACTGAAGAGTCTAATAATCTTTCCCCACCAGGATCTTATTAGCAATTAAAAATAATCTGTCATATGCCTATAACAGACAAACATTTACTTTCATATGTACAGTCAGTGCATTGGAGCATAACTCAATGCAGTAGATGGCTGCAGTGACTGCAGTGTGAGTGGGGGTTGTACATTTGCTGAGGAGCAATGCAACCTCTGAGGGCATGACACGAAGCATAATGACAGACAAGGAAGGGATGCTCTAACCAGGAGGAACAGTGGCACCATCTCCACTGTGCAGTGTTGTCTAGGAACTCGGCACAACTGGGAGGGCATTCAAAGATGTAAGAGTAAGTTGTCATTACTGGTGACATGCTACACAATCTTGCCAGGCTGGTCTGCCACCAAACACCACATTGTCATACAGAAATGACCAGAGAGATGTTGCATGCAGCTCCTGAGCATGCTGCTGTGGGACCCTGGATTGGCAGATGTTGCTACTACATTTCTTCGGAGATCTCAAGTTCCCTCAGCCCAATCAGCTTGTACAGTCTCTGCACCCCTAATCTAAGCAGTTTTCACACTCTCTGAGGCACCAAACATGTGAGCCCTGCACAGTCTTCTGAAGATGTATGGATAGGTGTGGACTCCCTCGCCCACACTCCAAGTTAGGTGAAAGCAAGCCAGTTGAGATCTGAAAGTCATGTATTCTCACAGTTAACAACTCGGTACAGCCCTGGGCCACTCCAGCCACACAGATTCCAAAGGTGGGTGGCATCCAGCTGGCTTGGAAAATCAGTGAGGCAAATATGTGTCTGTCTGCACCTGTCCTGGTCAATACATATGAGTCAACAGCGTCATTATTAGGAAAATAGGATTAGGGCAGGGACTAGGAAGGTCCTCCTACAACATCCAATCTGGTCTCACTCATCACGGATATCAATCTTCTATATGATTACATCCCTAAACTTATCAAGCTCTGCCTGAAGATAACCTAGGATATGTTTGCATGCCCTGTTCCTAATAGGACAGCACATAATGGGACAGAACCTCCTGATCTAATGGCTAGGAGCTTTCTAATTCCGGAACTTTCTGCTCCAATTCTAGACTGTTATATATACATTCTTTCTTGTAACGATATAAATTCAAATAGCTTCTCACTCAAGGTGATCATCCAAGACATTTATAGACAATAGCTGTGACCCCTATCCACCCAACTCTGTCAGCCCCTCCTGCCATGCCTACGCTGCAGTTTTTAACTTCTGATCCACATCCCATTCCCTTGTTTTTGATGGATGAACTAACATTATAACATTATGACATTATGACATTATGATCTAACATTATGACACACTTGATCAATGGGCTGAGGACAGCTGCAGGGTGCTGGGTCCTGCAAAGTGCAAAGCAAAGTGCTGGGTCCTGCAACACCATTCAGCACTACAGGCTGGGGGAAGAGTAGCTTGAGAGTTGTTTGGCAGAAAGGGACTTGAGGGCGCTGGTTGACAGTGGCTCAATATGAGCCAACAGTGAGCACAAGTGGCCAAGAAGGCCAATAGCATCTTGGCTTGTATCAGGAATAGGGTGGCCAGAAGGACTAGGGAAGTGATCATCCTCCTGTACTCAGCATTGGTGAGGCCACACCTCGAGTGCTGTGTTCAGTTTTGGGCCCCTCACTTTAGAAAGGACATTGAGGTGCTGGAGCGAGTCCAGTGAAGGGCAACAAGACTCATAAAAGGCCTAGAACATATGTCTTACAGGGAAGGGCTGAGGGAGTTGGGTTTGTTTAGCCTTGAGAAGAGGCACCTCAGGGGTGACTTCATTGCTCTCTACAGCTACCTAAAAGGGGGTTGTAGAGAGGTGGGGGATGGTCTTCTGCATGCCTGTAGTGAGAGGACTAGAGGGAATTACTGAGATAGGAGAGATTCAGAGTAGAAATTAGAAAAAAAATGTTCACTCTTAGTGTGGTCAGGCATTGGAATAGGTTGCCCAGTGAGTCACCATCTTTGAAGTGTATAAGAGGTGTCTGGACCTGGCACTGGAAGATATGGCTTAGGGTTTAGGGGGTATAGTGCAGTGCCAGGGCAATAGTTCAACTTGATGACCTTGAAGGTCTTTTCCAACCTTGATGACTCTATGATTCTATGATTCTGCTCACTTGACCTGCTTGAACCAGAGGATGAATTTCTCTCATACAGAGATGAATCTCAGATTTGCTCCCATCTGTTCTTTCCTTCACCTGGAGGTCATTTTGGTCCCTATTCTATGTCAGTATCACACATGGCTTCATTGCTCTGTCTGAGGCTCCACCTCTTAGCTATCTCAATCATATCTTCCTCTCCTCTGTTGCAACTGTCTTCCCTAATTTTCTTCTGCCATTCCATCATCTGCCTGCTTTTTCACATGCCTTTCCATTACTGCAAATTCATTTCTCAAATTATTCTTCTCTATCAGTCTTTTTTTTGTTTGTTTATTTTGCAACTGTCTCTTTCTTCCTCTCTTACCCTTCAGGTTTGTTTCCTAGATCCCAGCCTTAAAGAACAGATGAAAATCCCCAGATCTCCTCCTACAAATTGCTACACAAGCCACCCTTATTGTTGTTTGTTTTGGGCAGGTAGAGTGTTGCTTGCAAGAGTAATTTTTTCTTTAGTCTTGCCTGTAACAATCTTACACAAGAAGCTGAATGTGTGCAGTCGTAGGCAGTAGCTGTAACAATACATATGAAACCATCAGTATGGTTTGGCACATTTGGCACATTTGAAGGAAAACAACCCTAGGCATTAATCTACTGCACTGTAAACCATCCCAGTATCTTGCAGACCTGAGCAAAACCACTCCTATTTTCTAACTCATCCTACTTTTTGTTATCATCTTCATTGCATGTACTAAGAAAGCATATTTCTTTCTTTCCACTAATCTCATTGTCAGTAGATGGAAGATGAAAAATCCTGCAAAGAGGGCTGAATTTTGTCCTCTTGGACACAGCTCAGGAGAAATCAGAAACGTGTTTGCGTTCGCTCTTGCAAACAACTATAACATCTAAGGAGGATCCAGTGAGACTGAATCTTGTTTAGGTCCATGCATTCTCAATATATGACAATATCTCAAAACCTGTTTATCCTCTTCTTGGGCACACTTTCACATCTGATTGCAATACAATGAAAGGACCAAAGCCACAAATGGAAATCTTCAGGATTTGAGCTCAGCTGAGTAAGCAGGGTTTGACATTTCTGATAAAACTATGAAGAACATCATAAGGAAAACAGACTGATAACAGATAAACAGTCTTTCCAAGCTTCAGGCATATGGTAACCTATATTTGAATTATGCAAACTGAAAAGACTTTTCCTTTCTACTTACTACTTACCTGTGGTTTTAAAAATAAAAGGCACAATAAGTGATCAGCTTGATCTTTATGATTGTTCCTCCCTTTCACACAAAGATAAGCAAATCACCTCTGCCCCACACTGAGTCAACAGCATTAACCAATGCACCGTTAGGCACTGTGCTGGTAAAAGCACAGCAGCAGCATTAGGATGTGCAAGCCAGATCATTTCATGTGCAATCCACCCCAGGGCTCACAGTGTGCTGAGGACTCTGGGGGTAAATTGTAGTGTGCACATGGCTTGCATGGCATATTGCACTGCATGGCACCTACCTGCTCCCAGCAGCCTGTCCTTCAGAGAGCCTGGACAGCCCCATGGAATGCAATTCCTTCAGAGAAACACACTTGCTTAGTGACCCTCGGTTTTCAACAAAACTTTCAAAGACAGAATTTTTTGACTATTGAATGGCTCAGAGTGCAACAGAAACAATATTGTTTGGTTTCACAAAGGATCCAGTTCAGCCTCCTACTTGCACTTACACTGAAGCTCCTCTCCTATAATCTTCAGGGCTATGTTGCATCTTTCCTGGGAGGTCCATGATCTAAGATAGAAACAGGGTAGGATGATCTATAGATTGACTGAAAGACTAATCCATTGGGAGTACCATGACTGCTGTCAGATGCTAAGGCTGACAGCACACTGAATTAGGTCTGAGCCTATCTGAAAGCTTTGTGAAATCTGTATCTATTATTTGTGAAGGAAACTAATTGCTGCTGAAGATGACCTACCTTTTATGCTGAAAGCCATGGTGGCCATGGGATCGTGATGTGCACAGGCATTACGCATTTATATTTGGAAATAACCTGATTTTCTGCAATCCAAGTTAATAGAATATGTTGCTTAAGTCATCTTGTGGTATCATCATTATTATTGGGTTTAGGATTTTTAACTATTGAAGATTCCTGCTCAGATACACAGCTTCCCATGGGATTGCCTGTGTCTGAACTGGGTGGATACGACACAGTCACTAAAACTCATAGATTAAGATGAAAAATATTGAATTCTAATTCAAGCAGACATGTAGACTTGACAAATACTGAGATTGCAGTGGTGTACTTACTGTCAGTGTTCTCAGGCAATGTGGGGGCTGAACTGGGGGAACAAAGGACTCTTTGCTTCCAGAAGTGATTGCCTGGGACAAAAGAGACACACTCTAAGAGTTCTGAAATTTGCTACAGCACATTTTTTCTGTGAATAATGAATTTCAGTCTCTCTACTGTCATTCACTCAGTCACATTAAAACTGCATTGAGTTGAATTTCTCTACATGTCAGACTAATCAATAACAAATGAACAAAATATACCTCCTGTGCTTTTCCTCCTTTCAAGTGTTAGCTTAACAAACGGATGTGGCAAACTGAAGCTGTACAATATTTTCTGGAATTGTTTGTCCTTTCTTTGGCACTACTTTATTACATAATCATCTGGGAAAATCTGCTCTGGGACTTTACAGTTAAGCACATGTGACAATATCTGTGGAGCAGATCCTACAAAAAGCACTAGAAGAGTTGGAGGGAATAAGAATAAATCTTTTAGGGGCTACTCCTGCAAGGGATGTAACTCCACACCTCTGAGAAATGCTGAGCATAGGCTTCCTTATCTCCTACAGAGTCACTGGTAGTGCAATTAACTTCCCATCCATCAATCATTGAGTGAGGTATCAAGCAGACAAGTCTTGCCCTGTGATTCCTGCCACCTACCCTCTCAACAGTGACATCCACCACAATTCTAAATTCAGCAGTCAGCTAGATTTAGAGAACCAAAGTAGCTGGCAGTATAAATTCCCTATCTTTTTACATGCACCCATCTGCCTGCCAGCCTGGGTATCTAACAATCTTCTTCTACATATGCTATGTAAAAAAGTCTTTATTTATAGCTGGACCCAGAGAAAAGCCTAGCGCTTACAACCAGTTTAGAATCAGGGCTCTCAAAAAAATAGTAAACTTTCTTGCTTTTCACCAATGCCTACTGGCTTAGACTGGCCTAGGGCTACTTCCACCAGAAGCAGAAGTACAGGTTAGAAGTACAGATACAACTGTGGTGAGATTTAATTTCTAAAGAACTCCCTGTATGATGAATATGCCTTGGGTTTTTTTTTGCATTTCACAAAAAAGATTGCACAGAAGTGAAATCTGAAGCAGTTTTGATGCAAGCAGTAAGCCCTGTTGGTAAGTAATTCAATAATTACCTAGACAAAGCTCTTGACAGTTCACAGTAGGAAATCTGATTCAAAAAGGGTGGAGAGAACAATCTGATAGATCTGTATGTCAACATATGTATTTCACCAAGTAAATCTTTATTGTTCCCTGCCACCTAATGGTATACATGAAAAATTACAAACCTGTAAGACAATTCTCAATTTATGCTATTTCTAATAGACTTTGATATATTGAATTAAATACACAGAAAGACTGAAGTTAGGAATAAAAATGTGAATTACTGTCACTGGCTTTCAGTGAGATTCAGGTTGCCTAATTTAGTCTAAATCCTGGGTGTTAGTGAAGATGTATTTCTACATTAGATGGCTGTGCTGCCTCTGGGTGCCTCTGAAAAATACCTGCTACAAGATATAAAAATGTACTGTCACTGGCTTTCAGTGAGATTCAGGTTGCCTAATTTAGTCTAAATCCTGGGTGTTAGTGAAGATGTATTTCTACATTAGATGGCTGTGCTGCCTCTGGGTGCCTCTGAAAAATACCTGCTACAAGATATTTTGCTCATCTGAAGTAAACTTTGGCAGCAGTTTATCATATACCTATTTGAAACAATCTTTTATATAAAAATTAGAAAGCATCAATGTACAGCATTGCCACAACCTAGTTGGTTTTTTGAACGAGACATAGAAATCACAGAATCAGAAACAGTCAGGTTGGAAGGGACCACAGTGAGTCATCTGGTCCAACCTCCCTGCTCAAGCAGGGCCATCCTAGAGCACATGGCTTCACTGACCTCTCTAGGCTCTTGAATATCTCCCAGGACCTTTCTGGGCAACCTGTTCCAGAGATGTTGAACCAATCTTAGATTTCCCCAGAGCTATACAAATTGCATGAGTGTTAAGCATTCCTGTCTTTAGTGGTGACCAACAGAATTTGTAGGAACTCTGAGATGATAAAAATCTTTAGTCAAAAGAGAATATAGAAAGATACACCCTTTTATGTTAAACATTTAAAATGCACCTGGACATTTTCTGCTGGGATGGAGAAAATGGATTGGGTGAAGGAAAAGAGAAGTAATAATGAATACCACAACCAGCTACTTTAATTCAAGATGTCTGCAGGTGGGTGACTGCATTGGTGCAGACACCAGTGCCACACTGAAAGCAGCATTAGAATCTGTATATGATCCAATACCTGAAACCTTTGCAAATTAGCCTAGGAAAAATTATCTAGAGCATCCTCTAACTGCACAGATGGTCAAACTAAAAGAAGAGGTAAGTAGATGGAAAAGAAATCTGCCATTTGGATTCAATTTAGGCAAACTGACAGCTGAGTATGGGTTTTTGCTTTTATAAAATTAGTAGCACAGGTGTCCCTAGAGTATGATCTATTTTTGGGTATCTGTTGACATCTTGAATACAGTTCCTTTCAATCTTTTCATGTTTGACAGCAATGAAATGCTGCACTGACTTGTGCAATCCTTCTCTGGGTATTGATACTGGTTCAACAAATGGACAGGTGATGCACAGAAATTGAAGTCTCCATACTTAAAAGTGTGGCATACTTTACAATTGCATGGCAGGAGTAGGGCTTTCACTTGTTCGCCATCTAGTAGAGTACAAGTTCTGTGTGTTTAATTTACAGAAATTACTATTAACACTATGGAGTGAGAGGTATTGTCTTTGTAACCGATCACGCTCCCACTCTGAGCAGCAGCTCAAGGTCAGTCTGTGACAAGGTGAACAGAATCTCAAACCCTTTTCTAAACCTGTGGAACATGTTGCTTGGTGCACGGTTATCCCTAAAGCAGCACCTGCCAGCAGCAGGCAGAACACTGTGGAAACCTGTTGGGATCTCATGGGATCCAAAGGTGACTTCTTTAGATCACATTACCATTGCTTAAAGCCACCTAAACTGAATAAAACCATATCTTATGACAAAAGATGATTCGTGGACAGTGCATTTTTATTTCTTCCTCCTTTTGTAACACACTCCTACCTGCACATGTGATGAAATAAGTTTTAGAGGTTACTATTATTTAAATCAGAGCAAATGCTATCAGTCTGAGTAAAATAAGGAGATAGTAACCTAATAAAATTAATAGCCAAAAAATACAGAATTATGCTTACCAGCAGAGGACAAAATACTTCATAAAGTTAGCTGATTTAAACAGACATGGAAATTGCACCATGCTTTAGGGGAATGACTAATTATGGGGAAACAGTAAGGCTTTGGCTCAGTGGGTCCTGGCACAAGTTGCTTGACCATACATTTTTAACTTCCACTGAACACGACAATACTATAAGCAGGCATCAAACTGACCAGAGTGCTGCAGTGTATTAGCCAAGTATCAGAGAGGTATGGCAGCATGTTTTATTATGATCTGCTGGATGGGTATGCTCTATTTCAAGAATCCTGAATACAGGGCTTCTGTATATGCACTGCTTATAATGTCAGTTGCATATATATATATGTACACACACATATATATATACATACAATATGTATGAAGAATCCATCACTCCACCCACTTCTGAATCTGATTAAGATTTTTTTGGCATACTTTCCTGATCAGTCAAATAGTAATTCTCACTTATTAGTGAACAACAACAAGTATTTTAGAATTGCAAGGTATTAATAAGATCATTTCAGTACGACTTCACCCAGTAGTTTTGCTATCAAGGTCATAACTTTTGTTTGAGCTACAGCACATCTTCTACAAAGAAACCTAGTTATTATTTGAAAAATGGAAGTGATGAGAATCCAGAATGTTCTCAGGTAAATTGTTCCTATATTTAATGATCTCCAGGATAAAAATGTGGTCCTTATTCCTCGTACAAATTGGATTTCTTTATGACTTTTTTTGTATTAGAATGACAAGCTGTCAACTATTAGAAATCATTTCCCTGTACAGGTATTTTGAGTCACAGTAGAAAATACAGTTAAATATGCTCTGTGGTTTCAAGGCAATTAAAACTGATTGAATTAAACAGTTGATAGTGGGATTCTCTTCCCATAATTATGAAACACTGAAATGTCTTATAAAAAAAGCTGAATAACGTCTCTCTGGATAGACGCTGCTGTTTTTAGCCTTGCTTCACTTAGTGTTATAAATTACTCATGCAATTTCAAAATAAGACTGTCTTCAACTCACATGTGATCATTCTGGGGAAGTGCTTAAAAGTCTAAAAAGCAATTGGGGATGAAAGCCATAGTTACTATTCTAGACTGAGTGGGAAGTACTATCTTACCACAGAGGTGGGTGATATGGCAAAAGGAACTGGATGATTTCTGACCTTATGTGCAAATGAGTACAAAACTACTCTATTAAAGCTGCTTTACCCTTTTTTTTCTGCTCTCTGCCAGACTTCAACTTGCCTGGCTCCAGATACAGTGCCCCTGGTCTGCTTTTTATCAAAGTGTGAAATACAAATTTCTCTGCTAAGCTGCAAAATGGTCCCTGGCATTTATGCTACCTAAGATGAAGCCACTTACCTCTAAGTCCTTTTGATCAAAGCCATTGCTGCTCTGCTCTTCTTAAGTTTGTCTTACTTGCTCCTAAGGGTACGACAACACTTTCTGTTCACACATCTAATCCATACAGGACTGATAATAAAACCATCCAGGCTAAATGCTACAACTTTTAATTTTCACATATCCAAGAAAGAGATGACTGTCCCTAACCAGCTAAATAACCCGTTTGTATGACGGAGGAAGTGGGGACAGGAGAAAGCAGCTCCAATATACCAGTAAATTAGAGAAGAAGGATGAAGCAGATAATAATTAAGGCAGAAGGAAGATAGAAGACAGCAAGAAAAGCAAGAAAACTTTCTGCAGTGCCAAGACACAGGACTAGTGTAACAAGAGTGCTTACTAGCAACTCCTATAAGAGGGGGTGATTCAGCTAATCAACTGTTGGGATGGAGACATGCTACAAAATTCCTTCAATGAACCACAGTGCAGTGAGGAAAACTTATAGCAACACTATAACATGCCAGACAGAAATGACAAAAAACCCCTGTGCTCAAAAGAATTCAACAGAACACACCTGGATGCTTCACCATCCACAGAGATGAAATTTAAATAAAGCAACACCTACTGGGAAACGTGACAAGTTTAAGGTTCAGCTGCAAGCTATGTAAAAATTTTGAGAGATTTTGGAATAGAGTAGTAGACACAGAGCCATATGTTTGTGTCAAAATTCCATACTTGAAGTTTGCTCACAATTAGATCCATGTTAATCAGAGGCAACAACTTGGACTTCAAAGTAGTTACATCTGATTGATATTGGCATTGGTGCATTGGATAATCTGGTGCATGTCAGAGACCAGATTATGCCCATGGGTCTGCAGTCATCATCAGATCCTCATTAATTGCTCTGCATGATTATTCAGAAATAACAGAAATCACTGCCAGAGTTTTTAAACGGTTATTAACTGCACTAAGGATGTGCATAATGACTAATACACACAGATGGGGAATGTAGCTGATTTCAGCTCTTCAGTGTCTGGTGCACAGATTTAACACAAGTGGCCCTAAGTGACTGGACAACTTCCAAATGAGAAAACTGTCTTTGAAATGTAATTGAAGTTGCTGGAATATCATAACATATACCAGCAACAATGTGGATGTAATTATTACCCCATCAGAGCTGGAAAGACATGAATGCTAGGACTCATCTCTGCTAACATATTGGACAGCCAAACTACATTTGGATAAACCTCTTTGATTGCCCATCTCTCTTTTTAGTTCCAGGGCAAATGCCCAAGACCATGTGGACAAAACATCTTTTGTACTCAAAAGGCAGTAATAATTTAGGTGTTAGTATCTCCAGATACTTTTTTCTCATACACCTAGATGAACACATCTTACTGAAGATATTTCTTCTTTCCACCCTTCCATCATAAATTCTATAACTTCCTCTGCAAGATACTGGGCCACATGACCATTCTTTTTCCTTTTCAAGTTTCATATTTCACCAGAGGTAGGAGACAACAGTCACTGAACTAAGACAGTGAGGAGTAGTGAGGAGACCTCATAGCAACCTTCCAGTATCTGAAGGGGCCTACAGGGGAGCCAGAGAGGGACTCTTCATTAGGAACTGTAGTGGTAGGGCAAGGGGTAATGGGTTCAGATTGAAAAAGGGGAAATTTAGGCTAGATATTAGGAAAAGGGTTGTTTACTGTGAGGGTGGTGAGACACTGGCACAGGTTCCCCAGGGAGGTAGTGGCTGCTCCAACCCTGGCAGTATTCAGACTCAGACTGGATGAAGCCTTGAGCAACCTGGTCTAGTAGGGAGGCGTCCCTGCCCATGGCAGGGGGGTTTAAACTATGTGTTCTGTACAGTCCCTTTAGTCCCAAACCATTCTATGATTCTATGATCTTTTTATTTACACCACAGTAACCTTAAAAGAAGTCCAAGATGAAACATGAGCTGAAAATCTTCATGGAACATCTATTTTTAAAGAACAGATTTGCAAAATATTGTACAACTAAAGCTCTGCACTAGCTATGCACAGATGCATTTCTTCCTGACAGCATTTCAGTGCAGGTTCAACCCAAGGAAACACTTCACTGGTCTTTCAAAGAGATGCTTTGTTTTCAAAGAATGACAACTCAAATCTTTAAAGGAAAAATTTAGTTAAAGAAAAAGAATCATTTTGATTTTCCAGAAGAGATTGCAAAGGCTATACTGTGGCCAGAGTTTCTCTTCATATTGATGACAGTATCTCAATATATTTCATTTTTACAGATAGAAAATACATCTAAATAACATGAAATACACTCCAGACACTGAAAACACTTCAACTGAGAAGATCAAATTTACACAAAGAAACTCATGGCTATACGGGGCAGCAGGACACTGACAATAGCAGGTGCTCAACACAGGTATTTTCTCCCATAATATGTTCTATCCAGTCCTACTGGCAGTCCCTCAGATAAATATAACTCATTTTTCCCTTTATCACACTTAATATGTTTAGCTGACCAAGAGCAACACCCTTACTGAGCAACCCCAGAATGACAAAACATTTGACTACACAATTCAGATTTCCAAGTGTATATATATATATAGAGTCAGATAAGGAGGTGTCATGCCTGATCTGCCCTATTTAAACATCCAAACAATCCCACTTCGCTGTAGATATGATACCATATTGCCATAAAGTAGAAACTACAAGCACAGAAAATACTTGATGGAATCACACACCTTTTTCAAGCCCATGGCTCTTCTCATCCATATGTTTCTCATAACTCAGTACACTACAGCTACTGGGCCTGAGTTAACAAACCTGCAGACATCTCAATCTTCAGAGTGATATGTTTAGCAGCATAAAATGAGCTTGTGTACAGAGACTGAATTAGGAACCAATGAGTTGTTGGCCAACATCCTGCAGGAATTTGCTAACCTAAGGAAACTATAATCTGCTCCATCCAGTCCCACTGTGTGCTGGTTTGGGCTGAAGTAGAGTTAACTTTCTTCACAGTGGCTAGTATGGGGCTATGTTTAGGATTGGTGTAGAACACAGGGTTGATAATACGGAGATGTTTTATTATTGTTGAGTGGTTTTTACACAGAGCTGAGGCCTTTTCTGTTTCCCATACTGTCACACTGACAAGGAAGTTCAGGGTGCACAGGAGGTTGGGAGGTGACACAGCTGGGACAGGTGACCCAAACTGACTAAAGGGATATCCCAGATCATATGGCATCATGCTCAGTATATAAAGGGGTGGGAAGAAGGAGGAAGGGGAGGACATTTGGAGTGATAGTATTTTATTTCCCAAGGAACCATTATGTGTGCTGGGGCCCTGCTTTCCTGGGAATGCCTGAACCCCTCCAGCCTGTTGGAAGCAGTGAACTGATTTCTTGTTTTGCTTCGCGTGTGTGCAGCTTTTCCTTAGCTATTAAACTGTCTTCATCTCAACCCATGAGTTTTTCTAGTTTTTACCCTTCCAATTCTCTCTCCTATTCTGCCGGTGGGGGCATGAGTGAACAATGTGCCACGGTTTAACCCCAGCCAGCAACTAAGCCTGGACACACTGGCAGTCCCTCAGATAAACGTGGAGGCTCAGGGGTGACCTTATTGCCCTCTAGAACTACCTGACAGGAGGTTGTAGTCAGGTGGGGGTTGGTCTCTTCTCCCAGGCATCTAGCATATAGGACAAGAGGGCATATAGACTCAAGCTCTGCCAGGGGAGGTTTAGGTTGGATATTAGGAAGAGATTTTTTACAGAGAGAGTGATCAAGCGTTGGAATGGGCTACCCAGGGAGGTGGTGGATTCACCATCCCTGGAGGTTTTCAAGCTGAGACTGATGTGGCACTTAGTGCCATGGTTTAGTAACCACGGTAGGGTTGGACTGGATGATCTTTGACGTCTCTTCCAACCAGGTTGATTCTATGATTCAATGTAACCGTCAGGACACGCAGGAGCAGCAGAATCCTAAGCACCGCTCGCACTCCGCCCAGCTCCTCCCGCGCACGCGCGGAAATCTCTCCCCTGTCCCCGCCCACCCGCCAC
>NW_008683046.1:0-6284 GCF_000695815.1 Acanthisitta chloris
TAAACCACAACACTGAATGACAGAATTCTGCACCCAAGAACACTTCAAAAGGGGCCTGAGCTTCATGCATTAACTGGTCTGTGATGAACCAGAAGCAGCAGTGACAGCAGCTCACAACAAAACTGGCAAGCATAGGATGGAATGGCTTTTGGAAAAGGTGCTGAAAGAATGGGATGTTAAATGAAGATACAGGATCACCTACAATAACATCAATCACCATCTGGGAACACTGCTGAAGGCTAAATTCCAACCATCACTGTCACCTGGCTCCTGAGACCAGCACAGTGTTTATCTCAACTGATCAAATACTTTCCTCTGTTTATAAGAAAGGAGTGATGGACTTGCATGAGTTCTTTCAATTAATTTTATTGAGTAGCCAAATCTGATAAATTAGCACAGATAAAATAAGCATTTGCATGTGTTACAAATGACTTTTTACAGGAATAAAACAGTGAAAATTACAAACTGTAAAAAGGAGGACAAGTAAATCCTGTCTCAAATTCAGAAGGGGGAAGATTTATAACTTCATACTGAAGATCAAATGTTTGAGTTCAGAAAACAAAGATTTAATATTACAATATTATACACTACTTTACAAAATTAAATTTACTATAAGGATTACATCCATAATAGTAAACAGAACCTTAAAATCACATTTAATGGTCCCTTAACTTAACAGCCATTCTGCATCTTTGATTAAATTCTGTTAAGAAATTAATTCTAAATAAAAGTGAATCATTCTAGTTATTGCAACACAAGTCTATGTGGACTCAGACTCAAATATATTAAATTAAAAACGATAATGAAAGCAAAGTAAAATGGATGGTAATAATGTTGGCTGAACACTAATGTGTCAAATACAGAAATAGTTTAAAAAAAAGTGTTCACCTAGAAAAATAGAGTTCATTTGCAGTGGTAGAGTTGTGGTGCTGAGGTCTAAGTACCAGAGCAACTCTTGCCTGGTTTTGCAGTTCATCTTCAGTGTCCTCATTTTTCACTGGGATGTAAAAATGAGAGATCACAGGTAGTGTGTGTTCATGGCTCCTGTACTGCCCTTACAGCAACACAGGGGAACCAACAGGCCTTTCCCACTGCCAGGGAAGAAACTAACAAAGTTCAGTACAGAATTTCTCCCAAAGCGAAGAAAAACTCCAAGAGGGTTCATCTGACTTATCTATCCTGATTTGCTCTGTAAAACTTAGGGACTCTAATTCAAGGTTAATTGCCACAAAGACTGACATCTTCAGCCATTAGTCTGGTGTACGTAAAGCAATGAGGCCATTCCCAACATTGACATTTCTTAAAAAAAATAAGGGATATAGTAGCAAAATACACTCAGCGTAAGAAACAGACTTTGGGTGGGCTGTTAGATGCAAGGATGGTTTTCCACATCTGAGAGACAATATACCCCAAACACAAGGTTTAAGTCAGAACCTGTGCAAGTGCAGAGGTTCCACTAATGATTTAAATGAAGAGACACATTTTTCCCCCCCAGGAAAAAAAAAAAAAAAAAATCAGACTGTCAAAACTTAAAAAAACCTTTTCACTATGACTAGAAACTGTGCAATTCTCTGAAAAGCTGTTCAAGTAAATGTACTCCTGTGTGCTGCAGAGGCAGCAGACAGGGAAGCTTAAATTGGTTCTATAATAGTCTTTTCATGCTATTTTAGCCATTGTTCTGAACTTTAGCTTCTTGTGCTCAAGCAACAAGAACAATTTCCCCCAAGGAACTCCTTCCCTGAAGTAAGGCAACTCCTGACATTCACGTGCAGCTACAGCCTGAAATGGGAGCAAATGTTTACCCAAATGTTGACCCTACTGACATTTGTATCACCACATGTAAGTGAACTACCCTAATCACAGTACATTTGTACACTTACAAGTGTTTTACCTTTGCAAGTTACTTGCCCCAGGAAGTAAGTTTTGCAAGACCTTTAAGTTTAGCACTGTTAAACAAAAGATCAATATTTTTCCATATGGAACAACTTCCATGGGCACAGGGACACAGTAACTTAAATACCCTTTATGTTGGTCGCTATCAATGACAGCTTAGTCTTCAAAACAGAACAATTATCCATACACTTTTACAAAATTCTTTAAATATGTTTTAGTATAGAAATTTTCAAGTCCAATATCAACTTCCATCTGTAGCTCTGGCAGAATCTGAGAGGATATTTAAAGCTTTTATTTGGTGCACACTGGCTTTGGACCTTGGGCTCATGACACAGCTGCAGTAAAAAAAGCCTTGTTTTGAAAACTTCAAGTGTCTCTGCAACCACACACAAATTGTCAAAGGCAATAGAAGAATTTTGGTTTTGGAAAAATCATTTCCAATTTTAGCATCAGAATATTCAATGTTGTCTCAAACACTCTGCCTGAAGTGCTGCCATAGGAACTCACTTCAGAAACACCAGAACTGAGGGGCCCAATATTCAGTTAATGTAAACAAGAGCCAAAAGTCTACTGAACAGCAACCAAAAAGATCTGAGAGAACCTTCCCTGCCCTTCTCCTCCCACACCATTCACAAACTCAAATTAAAACTACTCCTTTTACTGAAAAAAAAGCAAAGTTTGCCATCTACCTAAGCCTACCTCTGCTACTGGCTCAGCCACTGACTTTTTACAGGTAGGGCCCACTCCTCCCCACTGGTTTTAAATTAGAATACTGACTGATTAAAAGCTTTAACAAACTCAGCCACCTTGTCCAGGTTAAGCTTACCTTTAGTCCTATTAGCCATAATCCAATCCAAGCACTGGATTCTACACTTCACAAGTGTTTGTTCATCTCACAATGAACAGTTGTCTCACTGCTACTTTAAGCATGAAGTTGAACATTGTGATGCTCTGTCTGTAATCACTGGATGCACTTAGAAAGAATTTCCCTGCAAATCATGATCAGTATTGTGAGGTTTTATATCTAGCAGCAAAAAAAAAATAAAGGCAAAAAGTTACAGAAATATACATTTTGAACAACAAAGAGCTCTTTATTTTACAAAATGTATTTCACCTTTTCAGTATTGCCTTTGTAAATGTACTTCATGCTGCAACTACTTACAGTAAAAACATGATTTGCAGCAAATTAAAGGTGCTCAACCAGTTCCAACAGTTTGATTTTTTTTTTTTAAGGTAAAATATCATGTAGTTGCACAATTGATTCTCAGATGTGGTCCTTTATTTGCTTTAGTTCGTTGAAATCACAGTGAGAACTTCTCATCAACTGCCTCAGGCCACAGATTTAATGAAGATATTACAAGCACAATTGTTCTTTACTGCAAAATCTTTCCATAAAGAAGTGAGCCAAAGGCCAGTGTTTCATTTATTCACTTGCTGCTGTATATGAAGGAGGAATTCATAGTATGATAAGGCTGATTCTGTTCTGTCTTCAATCATATTTTGCAGAAAACTTGATTTCAATGGACTCTCATCCCTTAAAAATGAAAATATAAGTGTTCGAGTGAAACAAACAGTTGCCAAGAGGCACAGTGCAATGCATTAATAAAGTTACAGGTCAAATGGGAAGACATTTCAAGAGGTGAAGGACACATGAAAAGAGGATCTCAAATAACCCTCACCAGTGATTAATCCCTGTAAGTGCACTCACCAGCACTTACTTCATTTATCTGACACAAACCAAAGATTGTTTTTTTTAGTCTGGGGAAATTCTAATTAGAGACAACTTATAACAAGTCATATCTGCTGTCAAATCTGTCAGGCACAGCACATGGTGTTGTTTAAACCTCCATTAAGGAAGTTCAGTATATGATATCTAAGTAAGTATTGTTAACAGGTTCCTAAAGAAGCACAAAAATTGTTAAAAAACACTTACTTTATTATATATAGTATAGGAAAGAAAGGTCTCTGTTCTCTCAGCCAAGAAATGAAGGCTCTGGTTCTGATGGACTCTGCAGTTTCAAGTTCTGGAAGATGTGTCTAAAGGCAAAAGGTTTCATAAAACAAATAGGATATTTGTCAGAAAAAAAGTCAAAGGAACACTTGAAATAGCCCAACTGGTATAAGGGAAACCCAGACAGATGTTTTGTGATGCATCATTTCAGTCTTGTCTTTTCTGAAAGGGCTTGAAACAGCCAAGAGCTCCAAACTGCTATCAGCAATTACCTGTCAGAGCAGTGATGACTGAGCTGTGATCAAAACCTGTTTTATTACAAAACCTAAAGGGTTTCCCACTAACCCACTGTGTTCACTATTTGCAAGTGTTCTTAGTCTGCTCCCACAGGTCTGAGAAACTCAATCAGGGTCAGCCTCTTCTCACTGTGTTTTCATGGGAAGAGTTTGTAAAGTTTTAGCCCAGAGAAACTCCAAGAGGTAACAGAAATTATTTCTTTCCTTAAACCTGGATTTAGACAAGCAGAGGGCTGATATTTGAGTAGTGGTAGTTCAGTTCTCATGAAAATAATATCCTGGCAGCACTGTATGGTTGGTACACAGCAAAGCAAACACATACCATGTTTTGTGGGATTGAGCCATAATTTGGAACTCCCAGGACTTGGTTGATAAAGCTCTGCCCACAGGTCTTCCCAATCCACAGAAACATCACCTGAAAGACACCCATCAACACCATCAGTCAAAGGCAAAACACACCTCAGCAGTCTCCTACACATTTAGAGAGCCCAAGACAAACACAATGAGTAAATTGGGATAAACACTCCCCACCCAACTTACAGAGCCAGCATCCATCAGGTAAGCACCATCCCTACTCAGCTTCTCCACTGACAGCTGGAGAAGAGGTGGCTGAGGTATAGTTCTGTCATTTATGTTCAGGGCCCCCTAAAAGAAGCAGCAAGAAGAAAAACAGCAATTCACATCTTGATGCAACAAAACAGAAGGTTAAGAGTAGGATGTATTGTAGTGAATATTGAAGCTGGACTTTGTTCTCAGTTGAGTTCAAGTCACACTTCAAGTGCCTAATTTACTAATAAATCTCAATGTTTTATTAGAGAGGGTCTATTTCATCACCTTCATCTCAGTTAATTAGTTCTAGAACTGGAATATCAGATTTGTTATGCACAAAGGATATGATTTCTAAAATTAATCAGGGTTTTACATAAGCATTCACTGCTCACAGAACTGCTTGACATTTGAAAATAAAGGAAGCTACAGAGGGACAAGACTTTAAAGCATGTACATGTGACTTAGAGTGCAAGATAATGGCACAAGGCAAAAAGTGAAACAAGTTAGGAAAAAACCTTCCCCATCCTCCCACAGCCAGAGCTCAGCTTCCTTCCACAATTCATCAACCCAGCCCCAAGTAACAAATGCAGAAATGCAACCAGAACATGAAACGTTACATTTTAGCTTTAACGTGGAAAACTTGGGGGAATTTTTAACACCAATTTACTTTAACATCATACAAATCTTTGGGAACAAACAAACAGATCCTGTAGCAACACAACAACTCACCTCATCTGTGAGGTTATCAACTCTGTACAGACTGGGATGTGTCATGAGCATGAGGTAAATGAGGGGCTGGTTCTTCACTTGACACATGGTGAAAATCCGTTCATCTAAGCGTGTGTTCGTCCCAGTCTGAAATGCTTTCTGCAAACCATCAGACATTTAGTGTAACCATGAAAGCACAGAGAGAAGCTGAATTTCACATACAATCTATCAGTTATTTCTAACTTAAGTCTTAGAGATATGCCCTAAGTGTTTCCTCATGGTATTTTACTGCTGCTATTTGACTTCTCTGCAGTTCTCATCAGTGTTTCACATACAAATCACACATATCTCCTTATTCCCATTTCTGGGTTCTAGAATTCCTCTGACCTGGCACCATCCATCCTTTCTAGAAAGTACAGCAGGAAAGCACTCTGAAACATGTCTCTCTAACACACACCTCAAAAATGCTACTTGATGGAATTTAAAAGAGTAAATACTGGAGCAGTTTACAATTGGCTTCAATGTACAAAATCCTAGGTCTGGATTTACAGCAAAGAGACAGGCCTGGCTCGTTGGGACAAAAAAAACAGCAGTAAGTGAAAAGGGCTCACACCTCCCACTTGACTGGGTCAAACACTTATAAAGCCTTTTAGATGAAAAGCTCAATAGGAACATTGGTTAATTCCTAATCAAGAGGTATGAATCAAAATATTCTCCCTAAAACAGAATTTGCCCAACACTTAAAACTACTTCTAGGATCAGTTCAGGGAAATTCACTTAAAAAGTAATTACACTGAGAAAATACTGTGAAATGCTTTAAACCTGTTGCAAGAACAGCCAAGCCACCTACCTCTTTGCCAGGCAGATCTCTTCTCACCCACACTGAA
>NW_008683046.1:6298-24360 GCF_000695815.1 Acanthisitta chloris
CACAGAAATGAAAAACCACTCTGCCAATCCCCTGCCACATTCTCTGCACTCTTCAGTGTCTTTAATATCTCACTATTCCCTTGCTTAAAACATTTATACTTCTGGTTTTACACACACTTCCCAACTTTTGAACTCACAAACATTTTGGGTTTACACACACTTCCCAACTCTCACTTTCAAACTCATTCTCCATCCAAGCACTCCCTTTTCCCTTCAGTCTGGCATGCCAAACAGACAATCCTCCTCCTGCCTGGTGTCCTTTCCCTCTCACCTGCTTTAAGAGTGCCAGGATGTAGAGTGGGAAGAGCCTCAGGGAGTGAGGAGCTGTCAGCCCAGGCTGCTGGATGCTCAGGACTGATGAACGGTAAGCAGACAGAGAGTCTATCACTGCATTGACCAAGGCATCCCGAGCATCACTCAAGGTAGCAGAAACTGACCTGTCCACAGCTAAAAACAGAGTACAAAGCACAAATAAGAGGCTTTTCCTCCCTTGGTAGGAATACAGTCACATGTTAATTTTTTTCTCGGTTTATCATATACTTTGATGCAGGGAGAAGACGAGAGGGAATGGTCATAAGCTGAGACAGAGGAGATTCAAGTCAGATGTCAGGAAAAATTTTTCCATTCTTGGTCAGGCACTGGAATAGGTTGCCCAGGGAGGTGGTGAAGTCACCATCCCTGGAAGTGTTTAAGAGGCATCTGGATCTGGTGCTGGAGGATATGGTTTAGGGGTTCCAGCAGTGACAGGTTAATGGTTGGACTTGATGGATCTTAGGATCTCCTCCAACCTTGATGATTCTGTGATCTTAATAAGCTTTAACTGCATTCTAGAGGAAGTCAAGACAAGAGATTCAGAAAAAAACCTATGGGCCCATGATGGTTACCAGGCTAAGCCTAAGCCCAGGTAATGACATACAACTCTGATACTTGACCTAAGCCAAGTGTTAAAACCAGAACTCCCTTAGATTTGCAGCTGAGAAACCACCCTTGGAAACAATCTTTTCTTCTAATGCTAATTCCTAGAGGATTATTGCTCAGAGCTTTAAGGAGAAGCTCTCATCATGCTCACCCATGTTGGCCAAGAGCCCAGTGATGGCCTGCACATCTGCCCCCAGGTACACATCACTCAGTGTGGTGACCACAGGTAAGCACATAGTGTGCACACGAATTCGTCTTTCACCTGCAAGAAAAGAAAACTCTAGTCTCCAAACACACTTGTTTTATGAAACAACATCAGAACTGCCACTGTTTGCTCAATCTAATTTTTCATACAAATGGTGAGTCAGGCCTCATCCAGTACCTTTAAACACTTTAGCTCTCCATTTGTGGGTTAAGTCTACCTATTTTCAGACCAAAACTAAGCTTGTCAAGAAATTTCTTGGTCTGGAAGAAGTGATTAACATGATTGACATTCAGTAGCACATCACAGCTGTGACCTTGATATCACATGAAACATTTGGTAAGTTACTGCAGCTGAATTGCAGCTGATAAATGGACACAGACTTATTTGAACACTGTACTGTTACTGCAGGTAACACCACCAAGACTTATTTGAACGCTGTACTGTTACTGCAGGTAACACCACCTACCTTTGCTAGACGTGTACAGGAGAGCTGACTGAAAAGAAACAACTTGCATATCAGTAAGACTCTCTTCCACTGACATCTGCACAGCATATCCTGCATCTGGGTTTACGTTGGGTAATGACAACAAGTCTGTAGATCTTACAAAGAAGTTCCCATGGAAAGTATGAATGGAAAGACCTACAGGGAAAGCATGAATCAGTTTGGGGTTTAGAGAGTACAGGCACCATTTACCCAACTGCCATCAGTGTAGATGGCTCTGTATAGGAATGTTCCTACTTAATGGAATAAAGTATCCTCAGAACAGGTAAATATCCCAAAGAGATAACTAATCCAAAGAATCCACAAAGCCCAGCAGAACACAGGAATTAAGAAGGTAAATCAATGCAGAACAGTAAAAAGTCTCTACAAGGACTATAAAAGCAGTCCAAGAAAATTTCCAGTTTTAACCCCTGTAAAATGGAATGTAGATGCCAGAAAAGACACTGCAAATACACCAATAAATTGTCTGATTCATGGTACTGATTCTACCTAATATTTGCCTTTCATCATTTAAGTTTACAAAACAGCTAAAATACCAAGCAAAACATTCCGAAATAACAGCAAACACACACTTCTCCCCAAGCCCAACCCCCCAAAATTCTAAAAAACTACATTCAAACCTTTGGTGCATCTTATCCTCATGACAGCCTCAAACCCAATCTTTCTAGTTAAATAGCGTTTCAGTTCCTTCTGCAATTTCTCCACTTGGACAGGGTTGTGTTTATGATGGTAAGACTGGTAGTAGTAGACACTCCCTGCTGAGTACCTTGATATACAACCTGAAACAAAACCAGCAAACATTGGAAAGTGCAGACAGTTGCTGCTGCAGTCTTTAAATACACCATTAGAACGCAATATTTCCTTTAATTATTAAACTGTTCACACCTGCAAATAGCTCTGGTACAGTTAGAGATCTGCATATAGAAACATGGGTATGACACAACTATATCTTCAAGTATGTGTGTAGTTTTAGGGGTGAAGTAATTTTCCATTGACCTGAAATTGCAGGTACTTTGTCACTTGAAAGTTTGGTTAAATAGAGAAAAAAATAATTAAATCGCTAATAAAACTTACTCTAAAGACATTTACACTGAGGGTTAAAAGGCATAAAAGGAGGGAACTATTTCAGCCATTTACATCAGTATCACAAGAATCCTGACTTGCTAAGGGAGGCTATGAAAACAACTAGGTTAAATCAGGACTGAAAGGTTAAAATCTATTCCCTGTCACTGCTCAACAAGGATGAAGTTGCATTTTGACTCACTAGGATATATCAGGTTCATATACTAAACATTACAAGAGTTACAGGCCCCAATATGACTTTCTATGACTTACCTAAAGAAGCCAAGTCAGAATATTGTCCACTAAGAAGAAATAAATCCACTGCAACCTGCTGTCCTGAGCAGTCCAAGGCTAACTTCTTGTAGAAATCAGTTGATGGTGTCAGATGTATGTCCTGTTAATACAATGAAGTATTACAAAAATACAGAGGAAGTTAAAGAGATTAACACATTTATTGTCTGTTTTCAAGGACACTAATAATTGATTCTCCATCACTGATTACAGTGAGATCTTAAAAAAAGGATCAGATAATTAACCTGTGTTTATATTGCTTGGTTGGTTTTGCTTTTGTTCTACTACTTAAAGAAAGGAACAAGAAAACCACAAATGAACCCAAAACAGGCAGCCCCAGATCTTTTGTTCTTTCTACTACTTAAACAAAAGGAACAAGAAAACCACAAAATGAACCCAAAACAGGCAGCCCCAGAACCACCTACAGTGTCAGTTCTCTCAACCTTTTTGCTTTTCTAACCTTTGCAGTTGCTCTTTGGTTTGGCTCTTCCCGTGACTTTAGTGCTCCCATTCCCACAGATGGAAGCTGTGTCTGGAAGACAGTGATTCTACCTCCAGTGGGGGACATCAGTTTAAAGGCAGCCTGTAATGCAGGCCCCAGAGCACTCTGAGTTTCCAGGGACTTGGTAAACATCTGTGGCAAGGTCTTCAACAGATCTTGAATCAGCTACAAGTGAGAAAACAGAAGTATTAGGTCTAGGAGTCATCACAGTTTTCTTTTTGATAGAGCTGATTGGTGAACATATATAATTGTGTATTAACACTCCTAATATTAAAGTAGTAAAGAAAAAGTCTTTGAAAAATTGAAGCACTTCCTTGTTTCAGGTTGGCAAAACTTTACAGCCACATAGAAAAAAAGGTCTCTTTTCTGCCTCAAAACTGGCATTTGAACAGCAGGTGTTAAAGAGCATTAAGTCATCCCAAAAAAAAATAAATCACCAAACCCATCCCAAACTCTGTGAACGTCACTCATTATTTAAGACAGTTCTTACCTCTTTATTTTCATTTAAATTTACTAATAAGTTTTCTGGCATTGGTATAAATACATCTAGAAGGAAAAAAAATTTAAAATCTCAGTTAAATCTAAAACACACATTAAGTTTCCCCTGACTTTATTTGCCACCCATTACAGCTATGGAAAGAAGCACACAGCATGTGTATAAATCCATGGAAACAGAATTATATGGATTTCTTTTTTCTCATAAGCATCCCTGTGGCAGAATGCCACGTTAGAGCAGCAATCAACAGGGCTGAAGGATAATCAAGACAATTAAGTAAAACCACAAAGCAAATACTTTCAGTGCTCATTCTACCCTGGCCCATCACATCCAGTGAAAGGGGACTTGAAAGCCAAGGCAGAGGGACAGCACTGAGCACCAGAAAAATCTATAGGAATTCACCCAGCATCAGTATTTGGGATCTCAAAAGGAATCTAGAGAACTGTACAGATTAAACCCAAAGTTAGGAAAGCTGTCTTCATGTTTGAAGTCATGAGCAGCCACAGCATTGCTCAGGGAGACATCAGGGAGATGTCTTCACACAGAACACAGACATATGCTGCTCCTAAAGCCACTACTAGAGAAACTAATGAGCTGATCTACAAACTCCCACCAGATACATCTTTTTAAAGGCTGTCATAACCAGCAGTCATTAGTAGAGACTAATCACAGGATTTATTTCCACATACCTTCAATATCTGAAACTATAAGCATCTGAGGCTGAGAGAGACCTTCCTGAAGACTGTAGAAATGGATTGTGCTGTCAAATGTTATGAAGCCTATTTTTGTTCTAGTGTTCCCAGGAAGCCTGAAAATGAGACATATGGTGTTCAACAAGATGAAATTCATTTCTGCAGGCTTTTTTTTTTTTTTTAAACAGCCACTGCATCTTTTCATGGTTGTTACCAAGTAGTTAGCTTAACAACTACACTGGAAGAGTTTGACTAAGTCATTTTGGAGAGGAAAAAAACAACAAAAAAAGAGCTTATAGTAGAGTCCTTAGCAGACATGAAGAAGCCTTTTAAGAGGGTAATCAGAAGAGGAAGAAAAGCAACAGCAGAATACTAAGCACCATTTCTCTAAGTTCAAACAGCATGTATTTTATGAAAAGTTTATTAGGTGTATGACTCTTTTCAGCAAATACTTCTCTACATTCCAGTTTTTAAAACATACAGTTCAAAAGACATCATAAACATGTTGTTTATTCCTCTGGTAATTGGTGAAGCAGTTAGGAAAGAGTCAGGCTGAAAAAACAAGCCTCAAAAATTACCTTTTCTACGGGTGCAGCTGTGATGGGAAAAGGACTACAGCTTGATGGTACATTTTAACACAACACTGGCCATTGCTAGCCAACACCAGGAAATTTCTCTCCTAGCCAGGAAGGACTGGCATGTTGATGTCTATCACAAGTTTCTTAAGAGGAATGAAAATAGAAGACTAAGACAAAAAAGTACTTACAAGTCTAGATTGTCTAACAAGGTCTGGCAGACTGTGCTCAAGTATCCTGTCTCTATTGCATTGTGAGAGACATCAAACACAAAGAGGTACACGGGTGGCTGAGGTGGACGCAGCTGAGTGAAGGAAAGATCACTTTTAATTGTCAAGTAACATTTAGGAGATTTGGTTTATTCATTCCCTTGCAAGTTTAAAGTGTCAAAACAGCACCCAGATGATAGCTCAAACTTCTGAATGAATTTGCCTCTTGACAACTGCAGAATTCTAGTTTTCTTCCAGAAGACCTACAAACACCTATGTATTCTAAATACAGAACAGCTCTGACATTGTATTAGAAATGAATTATCTAAAATTCTTCCCAAGAGTTCTCAGATACACTACTTCAGGCAACAACTGTTCTACTGAGCTGGAAAGCATCCTCTGTAACAAAAGCTTTTTTGATTTCCCTCTGAAAATAAAACAAAGGGAGAGAATAACTAAAAGTAAATAAAACCTTACCATGTATTCAGATGGAGCCATAAACTCAATAGTAGCATTCTGTACTTCAGGTCTTTTATGAGGTTCTCCATAAACTCTTGTCACAGGATTATACAGGAATTCTTCAGGAACTATGCAGATAAGTTTATACATTAGTATTTCACGCTAGTACTAGCTATGTTGCATTTTAAAACAAATCTATGAAGTCTTTTCTGGCTGTTGGGCAACACCTCTTGGAGAACCACACTTGGCAGGGCAGCTACTTGGCCACCTGCTAGGGTACCTGGGGCACCAACCAGGCTCCCTGTGTCTCTCTAGTGCCACCAATGTTGTTGGGAAGGATTTCTCATGCCTCACAGCCCATGCATGACTGACAATCCCTGTCCTGCTATGGCCAACAACATTACAGTCTCAAAGGCCAAGGTGGGAAAGGTTAACTGTAACACTTTAAAGCAATAAGCACATTTAACACCTACCATCATTCACTCTATAGCACAAATTGCATTTCCATCTCCTTTGGTCTAGAAAGCTGACAAAAGGGTTGATGTACGTCCGGCAGGAACGGCATCTCACAATAATACTGGAAGTGACCACTGGCAATTGCTGGAAGAGAAAAGCTTCCTGTTGAAAAGCATCACCACACTTCAGCTACTCATCTATGGCAACAACACTCCCTCCACTGTGCCTCCTGGCCAGCTACTCAAAGCATTCTTGTTGAAGCAAGGAGTACTCCTGCACCCTCACAACATCCCTCCAGCTCCTTAACATGACAGGTTGGAACTCAGCTCTCATCTATTTGACTGTGTAGGTTCCCCTTCCAAGCCTCTAAAAGTCTTGAATTTTACACTGATGGTTTAATATCAAGTCCTACACCCAATCCAGATCAAAAAATGAGGTGAAGAAAAGCCCACATCTTTGAAAAACTATTTAAATTGTGAAAAATAACAATGCTTAAAAGAGGCACTGCTAAATTCCAAGTCTCCTGGCTATCTGAGGACATTCAAACTTCTCCAGCTTTGTCAAGTCTTAATTGAGTTTATAATGAGTACCAAGTTTGGTATAAGAAAACAATAGCTACAACTTATTTGTGACAAGATAAACTGGAATTTAAATGTGTTGACTCCTGCCACAGTCTGAGTGCTGTGCTGTCTCTAAGCTTTTGAGGGTCTCAAACTACATTTGAGAGGGTTTTTTAATTAAGAAGTGAGGTTTAAAAACGGTAGGGAGAAATAATTCAGAAAAATTACAATGATCTGTATGGAACAGAGAAATGTCAATTCCTGAGGTAGTTTTTCTGGGCCAAGACACTTGTCCTTCTTTTATAATTCACTGTCCAGCTCTGGACTCTAGCAAAGGCATAGTTGATATTTCAGCATTTAAAGTTTTGAATATTTGTCATACCGATAAGTCTTTGAAAGGATGAAGCAGGAGCCCCAAAGGAAGTTTGGCTTTATTCAATAAGGCCTGAGTTTGAGGAATGTTAGTCAGGGTACAGCGGAACAACCTACATGGAGGACAAAGGGTTATTTTCAGAGGCTTTCAGATAATAAAAGTATGATTTCAGTAGTACAGTATCTTTTTCTCGAGCTGGTGATGGTGAATTTCCATTCCAGATAAAGGATCTTCTCCATCTCTGTCAAATCATTCTGTTTCAGCCTGAGCTTGACCCACAGTACCTACTTTGAGTTGCTATGTTATTTTTATACATATGCCCTTGACACAGAACTGAGTCTTGTTTTAGTCACTCAAGTCAAAGTTAAGCCTAATAATGTTCAAAGTTGCACCAAATCTTTATATACTAAGTGTATTTTGGAATAAACTTGAAAACCAGCAAAGTTTTAAAAGTGGTTTTAAAACTTAGTAACTATAACCAACCCCACAGTCATTTTCTGAGGCCTTAGCACTGAGTGGTTTCCACAAAGTGCAGCTGTGCATGGCAGTTTTGCAAATCCAGTCCAGCTTGTTTGCATGAACAACATCACAAAGATGCTGTTGCTTCCTTTACTACCAAAAATAGATTTGCAAAGCAGGAGTTCCTGCCTATAAACAGTTAGGTTGATCTCCTCAGAGAGAGGACTTGCCTGTGTCTGACATTTCATTTACTCTCTTGTTCTAAATGGTTACTTTCAATACAGAGGTCACCTGTGTTTCTGCATTCTCAGTCTTTTTGGTGTACCTCACTCAAGTGAGTTAACTCCTGTTTTATATCTTTTCTCAATCAAACTCCCTGCCAGCTATAAGGTAAATTCTTTGAACTGTACCTATCTGTAGCTGCCTTGCAAGCAACTTATTTTTCCTCATACCTTCTACACAGGTGACTTTCCCCACTTCAAACTTAAACCCACTTACTGCCTTTATCTTAACACAGTGAAGCAAATTTTCAATGTTTTCTACTCATGAAATTAAGGACATATTTTGTGGTTATGTTTATACTTCGGTTTTGATGAATTATAGGAAGTGGATAATCTTACTCAGGATTACAGTTGAGCTTCTGGATGTCTTCATGCAAGTTTGGGACAGGAGCCTTCAAGAGGGTTGTAGGGAGAATATTTCTTTCTTGAAGAAGATTCACAGGTCTTAATCCTTCTTGCTGTAGACTCAGGCCACCCATTGATGCAGTTAAGTGATTAGTGCCCAGGGCAGGCTAGAGTCACAAAATTTCAGAAATTAACACCAATTCCTTGGGTGAAACCCACAGTTCATTCCAAAAGCAAACATACTTCCAGTTTGGTTTACGTATTTGATATATTTAGAAACACATGAACTTGGATTTAGACATGTAACAGAGGTAGAAAATAACATACATTGGCTACAAAGCTCTTGAAATACAGAGGCTCAGCTGGCAAAAGTGTTGGTCAGTTCACTTTGAAAAGTTTAGGGAAAAAAAGCCCCAAATACTTCAGCTAACAATAACAACACGAGGGAAGAGAAACATGCCCAAGAGAGCTGAAAGTTTCTAAAAAAACATCCTGAACAGATTCAAGGATAGAACACTTCAGAAAGAGTTTGCACACAGCTTTTCCAAACTGGTACAAAGGCACCAGCAAAAGTATTAATTCCAGGCTATATCCATCCCCTGAACAAATGGCTCCCACACAGGGAACCACATAACCAGCAGCCTAGAGATGCACAACACACCAATCATCCCTTCACCCACACACACCCCACAGGTAGGACTGAGACAAAACCAGACAGCCTTTACCTGGTGGAAATGCTTTGCTCCATCTGGATATTGCAAAGGAGATGCATGGATTCCTGGTGCTCCAGGTGAACTATGTTGGTATCCTGGAGGTAAGGCAGGGTAAGAATACCCAACACTTCTACTCATCTTCAGATTTGGGGCTGCAGGAGAAGGATGTGGAGTTGCTAGAAGCAGAGTAGACAAATACTTAATTGCTGAAGAGCTGCAGCTTACCCAAGGCATTAGTACAGCAGGAGAGCTGCTTGTTCAGCTCCTCAGTGTAAATACTACAACTGCTGTCAATTTTGCAAAGTGCTCTCCACAGCTTTACCAGACTGAGGCATAGACAAACTCATTGTCAGTGCTTCAAATTCCATATTTAGCTTCAAGACAGGCACTGAACCAAGTAAATAAGTTTGTTCATAAATGCTTGAACTCCTGTCTTTCCCAGATTCTTAGAAGTTACACACTAATACCCATTTTTAGTCCCAAGGCCTTACCCATGAGGCCACCACCTTCTATTGCATCGTAGCTGTTTTGCACCACAGACCCATCACTGGCAGCAGATGTAGCATCACCTATTAACCAAAACAATCACAGGAAAAAATGTTCACACTTTACAAAGAAGCTTTAATGAGATAACTGCAAATAAATCCTACTTGCTAGATAAATATTAAGTTGAGCATAGCTTAGATCTACTTTGGTTTTTTGTCCCAGGACAAAATGGAATTAAACATACACTTTGGTCTTTCTCACACACTTCCCCTGCAGATGTAACCTTCACAAAGAACATTCATAAAACCTCACAATCTTTTTGCAAGGAAAACAAAAGTCTCTACACTTCTGGTTTAATCACCATTTAGGATCCCTTGAGATGAGGTATTTGCCATAGCTTCCAAGCTGACAAGCAGTAAAGGCTCAGGGGACACTTCCTCCTCAACAGAGGAAGCATCTTTAGACTAGCTGCAGTTTTTAAGTACTCTGTAACTTAGGTACTGAGTTCCCCAAAGAACTTTTTTCCACTTAAAATTCACAGAAGTACCAAATTCCCTTCACTTACACACTTAGTCCAGTACTGCTCATTGAACAGCAACAATTCTGATATGGTCACATACCAGTTAAGACAGAAATTCCATCTGAGATAAGAAAAACCTTGAAATTGAGAGAGTGCTCCAAAGGACAGGTTTTTTTGTCATCTAAATACATGTCTAAATACACAAACACAGTTATCTGTTGCTAAGAAGTAGGTTCTGAAATTACTTTTATCTTCAAAGATGACCCAATAAAAGAACTTACATTACACACTGAACCTTACTAGTACACAGCAGTCAACTTGCTTCACAGACTAAACATTTTTATGTCTCCAGGAGCTTGAAAAGGTTTCTCTTCATTATGAAGAAAGCATTTGCTAATCAAAAGCTGTTTCTAATGGATTTAATACATTCAAACCCAGGCTAAATCTGACTACACTATTCTTGTACTCACACAGCACAAGAAACTGTCAATCTGAACACACAAGGAACCAACAGCTTTGACACAACAACCTATCTGTGTGAAAATAAAGCTGCCAACTAGCACGTGGCCCCAAGTGCCACACAACTGCAGTCTGCCTGCCACAGAGCCCTGAGCAGTGCTCCAACAATGGCACAGCTCTGCAGGGCCACAGGAGACACAAATATCTGTCTTTAACAGCTGACACTAAGTAGCCTCTAGGAAGAGCCTTCAGAAAAATAACAAATCCCTGATAGGTGTCTCTGTGATTCTACACAGAGGGGTAGGATAAGGGATAGCTACACAAACAGGGAAGGGATTGCAGGGCCCGTATTTCAGCTCTCCCTGCAGAACAAAATAATACAGGAAGTTATATAGGTTATGTCCTCACAGCAGTCAGGGATGCAGAGAAATCAGAATTTCACTACCATTTTAGAACACAAAAATGATGGCAGCTATAGGAGACATGGCCACGTTAAACACCACTGGGAAATCGATTTTTAAGTGTTAGCTTTTCAAATGTTAGTAACATCTGTCTATGAGAAGTATTTTACTTCCTCCAGGTCCTTACCTGCTCCTTTCAGACTAAATTATTACCTGTACTAGTATCATTTTACAATTTGAGTCTCTAACAGAACAATGTGCTTGACTTCCAAAGTTGCCTATCACAGTCATGTTCAAATTCAACATCAAGAGCAAATTATTTCTTACCTTCTCGATTTGCAGCTGAATTTAGCAGAGACTGTGGATTAGGTGGTCCTGCTACAGCTGTTGGTGGCCTGGGGGGACCACCAACTGGTGGAGGTCCTAAAGGTGGCCTTGGAGGGTGGAGTGGAGTTAAAGGCTGAGTCACTGGTGGAGGTGCAGATCCTGTAAAGAGATTAACTTTTAGGAGGAGTTTAACTCAGCTGAAAAGAGTCACAAAAGTTTTCTGACAAAAACACACAGACTGAACTTGAGTATTTGTCTTATTCAAAGGACAAACAGTATGAGATACATAAATCCTGATGTGTGTAGAAAGTCTCACAACTTTAGGTTGTTTCCATCGTGCTTTTCCCATGGTCAGTTCCTGTAGCTATCATCCATGATCTCTTTCAGCTTTTTGTTGCTACTACTGGCAAGAATTCCAAAAGGTACAGAAAGCATCCCAACTTCCATAACTAAGTCTGGAGTGATCACCAAATGGGCTAAATTAATTTAAAAAGTGATCACTGCTCAAAAAAAATAACCACAGGGAAATCACTCAGGAGGATTTGCCATTGAATGGATATAAAAACTACCTTGTTCCAAACACTTTCCAAAATTTCTCAGCATTTTCCTCACTAACTCCAAAGTCCTGTTTACTCAATGAAGTGCCAGAAACAGTTTCATAAATTCTGTGAGCTTAAGACATTTTGCACAGCACTGCACAATTAGTCAGGCATATATCAGAAAAAACTAGCATCAAGAAAAATCTCTAATGAGACTAAAAACACTTCACAAGAAAAAAAATATTTGCTTTTATTTCTGTACTTGACTGCTGTTTGCATGCACAGTCAGGAAAAACAAATCTATGACAACAGACAGCAGTTTGGCAAAGAGAAACCTGAGTATTAACTGTGTTTCCATAATAATCACAACTTGCATAATAGAGCTATTTAGTGTTAGAAAAGCTTTTGCCACTGCATATACCAGCAGTCAAGCAGCAGGAACAAAGTCTCATACTTTCAGAGCACTTTCTAAAGACTGACTATTCTCATCAGATGTGAAAATCACAAGCCTGGAGGAAGGAAGCTTTCCATTGAACTGGCCTCTATTTCCATGGCATAGAATGCCTTCAGTTTTCTTTCCAGGCTGTGCTCCAGTTGTTTGCATCAACCTGAGGCTGTTCAGAAAACTACCTGCATCAAGTTTTAAACTGACCACACTCACTAAACAGGACTACACTTCTCAATTGTGTCCTGGACTGGAACATGCTAATGCTCCAACAGCCACCCCAAGGAGTGGTGAAGGTCACAGAAATAGCATCACCCACACACAGCATCCCAAAACAATGAGACACCATCCAGGAGTTACCTGCTTCAGTCAACTGAATCACCCAACCTGTGCAGAGAACTCCCATTTCTAACCCAGAGAAACCTCCCTGGTATTTCTGATGGGCACACCTATTTTGACCACCTTGTTCCACAAACTTGGTCCTTGTCACTGCACAGTCAATTCTGTATTCTTTATTTTAAAAGGCTCTTGAGACATGGACATTGGTAAAATACCAAGAAGTTGTGGTTACCTGGCTTCATATAGCTGTTGTGCAGTGGAGGACCCCCTGGAGAAGCAGCATACTGGTAACTCCCTGGAGGATTTGTATTTCCTGATAACGATGATGGTGGCTGAGCTGATCCTGTCCCTGCCCCGTGAGCCAAATGGCTTGTTTGAGACCCAACTGGCTGACTCACAGGAGTCTGGCCATACTGCCAGTTTGAAAGCACTGGTGGGTTGGCTCCAGGAGGAAAGCTTCCAGCAGATGATATAGCAGCTGAGTTTTGTAACGCAGGCGGTGGCAGCACTTGTGGAACAGGACCTGTCTGCTGTACTGGTGACCCAGAGAAAGCTGACACTGGTGGTCTGTTGAGAGTCTGTCCAGGTCCTTGATAATTGTTTAACTGAGAAACATTCTGAGAGCCACTATAGTTATACTGTCCAGCAGACTGGTGTGGAGGAGCCTTGGCCGGCGCCTGGTGGGAGTAGGATCCTGGAGCTGAAGGGCTGTATCCCTGCCCATCTGGTGAATGCATCAGCTGATTCTGAACAGGGCCTGGAAGAAAAAAAACTACTCTTTAGGAAGTCAGCATTGTGTATCACCTCTGAAAATAAGAGATGCTCCTGGGAATGTCTTTCCCTTTGATTTTATTGGTCTCTAAGCTATTTTTTTCTTTAACAATCAGGTGTGACAGAAGAGCACATGAATTTGGTAGTAATTTGCTATCGACACTTAGATCATTTTTATGTTTTACAGCAGTATTGCCACCACTAAGCATTTCAGAGCCATCCATGTTCCTGGACTGAAATTCACACAGGACACAGTTTCAAACTTCAGGAAGACCCAAGACAAGCTGCTCAGGAGTGCTCTCCCACACATCAGACAGTGGACACGTGAGCAGAGCGAAAGAGGAAATTCCATTGCGTAACAACTCCGTTTCACATGACGACTGACACCAACTTACACTTCAGCTTACACCACCAGCCAGTTCCAGCACAGGTCACCAGGCTACTTCTCAAGTGACAGAGTTAATCTATGAAAGTTTCTGTGGTTAATTTTAGTAAGAGAACTATTCATACACATACCACTCATGTGAACAGCCAACTGGTCACCAGCACAGAATGAAGGGTAAGTTTATAACGAAATAATTCACCAGTTAGGAAAATAAAACTTGAGAGTTAATGATGCTTTTTATGCATCTGTTGTTGGTATAGCTGAACTAAGATTCACTCACTTGAAGAAAAAAAAAAAAAACACCTTAATAAAAGTTTGAAGAAAAAAAACAAACACCTTAATAAAAGTAATCTCATGGAATTGTGTTCCCCTGTAAGGCAGTATCTGGTATGATGCTCTTGCCAGTGTTGTTTACTGTTTGGAGAGTTATAAATGCCTTACAGGGGAACACAGACAGAATCCCATGAGACTTCCAGAGCAGTAAGAGCTCCATCAGGAAAGCTGCTGCTACAGGTTGTACCATTGCCACAAAATGGACATCCTGAAGAGACCATAAATTTCCAAGTGAAATCCTTCTGAGCAGTGCACACTAGATAACATGTCACAGCCAGCCACGACTGCTTAAAAACTACCAAAACACTGCCCAATGTTCTATCATTTAGTTTAGCCAGTCACTCTGGGGGTCTCCTCATCCCCTAAACCCACAGCCTGAATACTGGAGACATTGCACACACAGTTACACATGTGTGAACAGAAAAGAACCTCTTCACAGTTTAGAGTTAAGATTATTTTCTTTGCAGCCCTGTACTACTTTCCAGATTTAGTTAACATTTGACAATTTCTTTGAACCCAGATAAACAAAAGCACTTCATTTTCCAGACCAGACATGCCTGCAGGATTCAACACTTAAATTTTCAAAAACATGCCAGAGATGAGCTTGGACAGTGGATATATATTTACCAAATGAGCAGTGCAAACAGCTGCCACCAGAATGAAGTCACAGAATTTCATTTAACCTTAAATAAAAGACGTTTCCCATTGAAACACTCTAGTTAAATTCATAAAGGTGAACAAATTCCCATTTCCAAATTAAAATAACTTGGAATTCAGGCATTTCTGATAATAAATTAAGTTAAATGGAGAATACATTCAAATTCTTAGGACAAATGTTGCACTGGCCATTCAGTTCCTCATTCCCAAGGAAGCCTTAGGCTATGGGTCACAGAGTTGTTAATTCACTGAGTATTGCACAGATTTAGGTAACTACTAAAGTGCCAGTGATCTCATCCTCACTGCCTCTTATTTGTGCATAAAAAGTACACACCATATTATCCTCCACCCATTAATTTCAACATGCTATTTATCACTCAGTTAGGAAATCCAGTTATACCCTACTGTCCTGACAGTGCTGCTGAAAAATCTTTGCCATTAATAATCCTCTAAAGTCTAAAGAAAGAGCTCACAAAGGTGAAAATGGTAACAGTTATGACTCACCTTCAAAAATTAGCCTGCAGTGTATCAGGTGGATTTGCAACAATCAATTTACAAACCCATTGTCAATTACACTTGCTAACTTTTAGAAGATGAAGAATCTCTATGTGATGCCAAACCTTCTGACTGCATCTGCAGTACACTGATACAGCAACATTACTCTGAGCTGTGTGAAAAACACAGAGTGGACATAAATTAATTTCATATCTTGATTATTCACCTTCAGGCATGACTCCAGCCCAGACAGGAATCAGGGTACTTTAATTGTTCCCCTGTGCACTGTTTTCCCTGCTTGAGGACAAAACAGTGGAAGTCAGGTGATAACCAAAACTGACTTGACTTGGTATTTCCTATGGCACCAGATTCCGCACAGCATGGTGTTTTTACTTTCAGTTTTTATTTTGAAAGTCAGAAGGCACAACAAAAAGTCTCAATATTGTTGTGTAATTCTTGTTTCCAAGACAAGCCTGCATAAAGCTACCAGCAAAGCTCAAGAAATAGCACTGAGGAGCAAAATCCCTTTCCAAAGGGTTTCACGGTGTGCAGAAACTTCTCAGGACTTGCTGTTTTGTTGCTGCCAGGTGCTCATCTTGACCTATCTCTTCACTGAGGCCAGTCAGTGTGCATACAGGCCCTCCAGCTCTCCCCAAGTGCTGCTGGTTCTCTGTGAAGCCAAGAATCAACAAGGAATTCTGTGTAGACTGAAGAGCTACTTCACCTGCATGGCAGCAAAACAGTCTTCACTCAGAGACCACAGAGATGAGTTAGTAACAGGAGAAAGGCACCTACTTAATGGCAAAGGACATCTCTGCAGCAAGACAAGGTCATTCAACATTTCTAAGAGCTCAGGAATAGCACCAGAATATATATGAAGGCTGCCTGAGGGTTTTGTAAAATGGTCAAAGTATTAACGTGGGATTCAAGTTGTACTTTCTGCTGTACAGAATTTCCCTGCCCCCTGCTCCAAGCCAGTTATTTAGGCTGCCACCTTCACCAGCCACAAGCTCTCCAACCTCCAGGGAGATGGAAGGATAAACACTCTGTAAAGTTACATCTCAACAAACTGCCATGGGATCAGTCACCACTTCAGCTGGCTTTGACCCACTGGTTTCCAAACCCAACAGCTACCAAAACACCTCATGACCTCAGAGGCCCCTGCTAAGATATCACATGAGAAAAGTAGAACAGCTCTAAAAGGATTGTTTCTCCTGCTTGTTTGTACTTCAGACTATCAACAAGCAAATTAGAATGCTGTAGTTAAATGAGCAGAGCATACTGGGCCTATTAAAAGAAAACCAGGAATGAAGGAGAGGAAGGTTGTTGCTAAGAAACCTGATGCCATGCTGAACAATTCCCTGGTCAGCACACAGTGCTGCTGGGACAATTCACTGCCTTGGTGGACACACAACCTGGAGGAGTTACCTGCAAACAGCTCAGCAAGCAACAGGTTGAGAGGAAGGGCTGACAGCTAAGTAACAATTTATCCTTCTGCTGACAGTTTCTTCCCTCACAGAGCACTATAAGCACCACCACAGCACTCTCAGTACCCTCAACATAAAGCTGTTTTTATTGCAAAGGTCAAGGATCACAGAACCTTCTCAACGTGTGTTTTAATCAGTGCTAAGAACAGTCCACACTTGAATAGGCCATCAACCCAAACCTTATCTCTACCATACCATACCCACTAACATACCATAACAACTGGTTAATTTTATTACCTAATTTGGTATAACTCTACATTTCAGCTCTTTAATTCTCATACACCTGAGTACCCTGGAATTCCTCTTCCTCTGCCTCTCCAGAACTTCCATTAAGTGCTTAATCCAATGCCAGGGAGATCAGCAAACATACAGCAGTGCCAGTCTGTAAATCATCCCACTCAGTTACTCCATTAGCTGACATGCCCTTTGTGCAGCCTCTGCTCAGACCACGAGCTCTGCAGCAGAGTCTGTCTCTCTCCACACTGCTCAGACACTTCCCACTGCCTTGGCCCTATAAGCAAGTACAGCTCTTTGTGAAATGCCATTTTGCTGATGACTTGGAAGAAAAGTGATAAATGTGCTGTGAAGGAGGAGGGGGAAGCAAAAAAAAAAATAAACCAAAAGATCTCATTATAACTGAGCTGCTTATGATGCAGCACAACCACTGAGACACACAAGTGTGTAATTAAGGAAGCAAGTACAGGGAATGTGGTCTGTGTTCGTGAGATCAGGAAACACTTCCAACAGCACAGATTTGCACACATGCAATGAAAACAGATACGGAGACAGGGCTTGGCCTGTATTTCTTCATTCCTAGCTTAAAACACCGGGTGGTAAATTTGGTTTCCCCTTCAACATCTCATTTTATAAAGGTGTCTTCGGAGGCGAATGAAGTCATCAAGACTTTCCCAGCTTGCAGCACACGGGGCAGGATAATATCGGCTGTACTGAATGACAAGATAAAAAAAACCAACCGCTGCCGTGCTGCAGGCTGAGCTCAGCTATTACCACAGTGCCACATGGACAGTTCCAAAGGGTCAAACCTCGCCCGCGTCACCCGCGGGGACTCGGGTAAAGGCTCACACTGCGTGTGTGTGTCCCAGGCAGCACCGGCACGGGCAAAGGCGCTTCCGCCAGCTTATACCCACACACGGAAATCATCAGACCCAACATTTATTCTGCCCGACAAACCGCTCCGTGTTTTCCTCAGCGACACTCAGGGCAGGGCCCAGCCCCGCACCGCTCCCCAGCACTCCTCAGACACCGCGCCCGGCGGCGGCACTCGGTTAACCCTCCCCTAAGCAGCGGCGCTTGCCCGCT
>NW_008683047.1:0-17565 GCF_000695815.1 Acanthisitta chloris
TTATATTTATATTTTAATATGATTTTAAACACTTGATTGTGACAAGTGAGATTCCTACGGAGTATATTTGCCTTTTTATTATTAAAAATAGCTCCTTACCTTTGCATTTTTTTCAGGTCGTTTGCAAGCTCAGTACTTTCAACAAACTTCCTCTCCCCACCCGAAAGTGGAATAGGTTCTCAAACTAAAAAGCAGATGATCAGGTCCTGAGATCCTTTCAGGTAAAGGCAGGTGTGTACATGGAGCTCAGAAAAGGTTTCTGGTTTAGGGATTTTTCGCTTTGACTGCTGCTTTCAAAAGTTATTTTAATGTATTTTCTCCCCTCATAGCAAAAGTGCAAGAGGATCCAGCGAGGGCTGATTTTTCGGAATTTGTATAAGGTTAACAAACCCTAAATTCTTTTCTATATTTGTGAGGGGTATTTTGTCTCACACTAGACTAAATACCTATATTGTAAAGAAAGGAACGCGGGGTGAGGATGTTGAGGAATTACATCGGGGCAGGTTTGCAAACTGCAGATTGAGATGCAGATTGAGCTCTGTCGGAGCCCAAAGAAAGCAGAGTCTGTGCAGGGTCAAACCTTCCCACAGCAAAGGTGTGGGGAGTGACACCTGCAGGAGCCAAAATCTCGAGCAGAACACCAACACCTGCACACAGTAAAGGACATAAAAACCCAGAGGTTCCTTTGTTGGAGCTCCTCCTCAGCTTGGGCTGTTGTTCTGTGTTACTGATGCCGGGAAAAGCTGTGAAAAAAACTACTCCCAGACTTGTATCTCTGAGGTATTTGTTTATTCAGCGCTGGGCACAAAGGGGATTGATTGCTCCTCCAAACTTGTGCTACCAGGGACAAAACTGCGTGGTTTTTATATATTACTTCCAGAGATGGTGGTTTTTATATATTACTTCCTGAGATGGATGGTCATTATTGTTACAATTAGTTCTAAAAAAATCATTCTCACCATCCCCTCCCTCAGCCCTTTAGGGCAAACTTCCCCTGTCTTGATTCTCTCTGCCCTTCACTCCCTGACCCTTCAGGGCTTTCTCCTCCTTATCATTACTGCACCGTGCACTGGTTTGTCAGAGAAATCAATCAGAGACTCTACTATGGGAAACAGGATGAACTGGGAAGGAAACCTGGTCTGATTGTGTGTGGGAAGTGCAGAGACACAGGACACCCATGGGCTCACTGGAGCCTCACTCTGAAGGGGCTTTGGTCACAGCTGAAATTCTGTGGCACTGAGAGAGTAACTCTCAGAGTTTCACTGGATGGTCACACTGGAAAGTTTCCTTAGCAGAGAAGCCAAGCCATCCTTCTTAAGAAAATACATTTTCATAGAATCACAGAATGGTTTGGGTTGGAAGGGACCTTAAAGATCACTGAGTTCCAACCACCCTCCCATTGAGCAAGTTTGTTTAGTTGTGTATTCCTGTTCCCTGCTGAATATTAATAACCACAAGAAATAAACTACTTTAGAGTTTGGTTTCTTTTCTGCTAGGCTTTCTGAATTCAACTGAAATCAGAGCTCCCTTTTTTCAGGAGCTGTGTATGAATATGTAAGAACAAGCAGGCAGAAGAGACAGGGAGCAGCTTCCACCAGCCAGCAGACCTTGGAAAAAAAAGTTATAGGAATGTCTCAATTCCATACTATAGTGTAAGTTCACTTAAATTTCAGATGAAAGGTTCATCAACCACACTTTTGTATGCTCTGAATTTACAGAGATATATTCTAGAGAGAGACACCTCTCACCAGACCATGCTGCTCAATGCCCCATCCAACCTGCCCTTGGAGTTTACTAGTTCCATCTCGATCTATTATTACTGCACATATTTCAGGGGTATATTATTGAACTGTTCAAATGCTTTGCAGATTCTTTACAGAAAATAATGCTTCTTGAAATGAGAAAAAAATTAATATGACCACCCTTAACATCATTTTGCTTTTTTCTTTTTTAATTTGGCTGAAGATTTTGCACCTTTCTTAGCTCCATAAAAGGGATTTTCTGGGCAGTGAATCAGATTATTTTAAATAACAGCTCTAAAAACATTTCTATTAATAAAATCTGTACACAAATAGGGTTCAAATGGGTTTTTCCTAGTGGGAAGGAATTGCAAACTGTGTGGAGGAAAGCTGCAATAAATTTCTCTGCTAAAATAAATCAACTTTCTTACTGAAAATGAAACTTCCCTCTCTTAAATCCAGTTGATAATAGGATAACAGCTAGTCTGGAGAACCTCACCCATGGAGGAGAATGACAATCTGAGGCATTGAGTTTAGAATTCCCCTGAGGTTTTACAGCAATATTATCAAATATATGTTTAGGGATTGCAGACAAAAGTATTTCATTCTCAGTTTTCATTGTTCTTGTTCCTGAAAGTTTTTTTCTTATTTCATGAAATATTTAATCAAAAACTCAGATTTCCTTTAAAAAAACACTTAGTTCGGAGGGAACATTTTCTTGTTCTTTTTCCTAGACAAAGGTAAAATACGTGGTTGAATTTCCTGAGGCCTTTAGGTTTAACAGCATTTACAGAGGATACAGCCACAGGGAAAATGCAAAGGACATTTGCTGCCATCAAATAGTGTCTACTCAGCTGATACTTAATAAAAAAAAAAAAAAAATCCCAAACCAAATAAACCCCACAACCCCCCCAAAAAAACAAAACAAAACAAAAAACCACCAAAAAAACCCCACACAAAAAAAGGAGACTATATAGTAATCATTACACTCCAGGCATTTATATTCAGTCCCTTCACAGTGATCAAAGCCAGACATGAGGATGAAGAATTGGCTGCAGAAAATGTACACAAGAATCATGGCATGACCATGCTTGAATATTTAGATTTTTCTGTCATAGTCGTTTTTGCTTCATCTGTCACTAAAACCATGACAACTTTCCAAGTTTTGTTCAGTTGTGTATTCCTGTTCCCTGCTGAATATTAACAACCACAAGAAATAAAATACTTTGGAGTTTGGTTTCTTTTCTGCTAGGCTTTCTGAATTCAACTGAAATCAGAGCTCCCTTTTTTCAGGAGCTGTGTATGAATATGTAAGAACAAGCAGGCAGAAGAGACAGGGAGCAGCTTCCACCAGCCAGCAGACCTTGGAAAAAAAAGTTATAGGAATGTCTCAATTCCATACTATAGTGTAAGTTCACTTAAATTTCAGATGAAAGGTTCATCAACCACACTTTTGTATGCTCTGAATTTACAGAGATATATTCTAGAGAGAAATGAAATTTAGCTTATATTCTCTGCTTGTTGCATAGATGCATTTGCTATTAGTATTAATGGGACCTGTGTGGCTACATAAAGAGACTTCATTTGCACGATCTGATATGAAAGCAGAAAAATTATGAAGCATTGGAAGAGGGATTGAAGTCAAGTTGAAAGAGATATAAGCCTCATATTGTGCCTGCTGCATTTGAAAATATTAAGACTAACTGAGGAGGAATTAAAACTGCAACATAAGATAATATCTTATGAATCTGAACTTTCAAAATTACAGATCATAGGTTTTGTAAGTGGTATTTTTATAGCAGAAATTAAAGTATAGACAGCAGTAATATGTCAGGAAAAATTTTAAAAATATATTTTGTACAACTGGTTACAAGAGAAAGCACATATGAAAGTTCTTATTCATTCATATCTTTAATGTTCTACTAGCAAATTTAAAGGTAACTTAATAAAAAAAACCCCTAGAGTCTGATAATGTTGCCTACAATGGCCTAATATCTATAAATAAAAATACTTAAGATCAAATTCTCTCTCCTCTGGACAAAAAGCTAAATTAAAAACTGCTTGTATCAGTGCATGAGCTGCATCTTTTCTTTTTTTCAGCTTTAAATAAGCCTGAATTTTGTGACACTTTATTGTACTTCACCATTCTTGGCATGTAGACTAACATCAGTGGCCAGAGTAATAGTTCCAAGTGGTAAAAATGAAAAAGAGAAAATGAGGCAGAGATATATCTGTCCTTCCAAAACAATGGGGTACTCTTTAAGGTTGAATCATTAATGGTAGTCACTCAAGTCTCCTCACAGTTAGAACAGGATCCAGTGGTTTGTGTGAAAAGAGAGAAAAATCTCCTAGATATCAGGGTCACCCCTTTTAAGTGCTATATATATAAAGTGTTCCCTTCTGTCTTTACCTTCATGTCTTCAAGTTGATATTCAAGCATATATTGCTTGAAATGTAATTGCTAATATAGCATTTGATGAATGTTAATGGTCACATTTCACAATTTATTTTATTTTGCATCTATCATTCATCCAGTAAATATATCTGCATTTTTTTATTCTGTGTAAAGTCATAAATTAACTAGATGCAAAGGCATAAACTATTAAAAAATGAGATTTTTTTTTTCTTAATATGAAAGTCTTAACACACAAAATATAACTAATCAGAGGAAGTTCAAATATATGGCTATATTTTACACTGTAAAACTAGAAAAAGTGCAAAGCTATAAAGAAGTCACTTAGAAAATAACATTTTCTCTTCTGTTTTGAAATAACTGTGGCTGAAGGGATAATCATCTGAATTCATTTCAAGTGAAACTGAGCTTGGATAAAAGATGGTGACACATGAATGTAAATTTTAAGTTCAGCCAAGTCCATCCAAACAGCCTGAAACCTGCATTCATCCAGTTGTGGACCACTTGCCCATGGCATTGGATAAGGGACAAAACCAAATTTGGATAAGACTGCCCAACTCCAGAGAAGTCTTCCAACTTTTTATCTGTGCTAAGAATAGAGAGAAGTCACTTACAATAAGCTGTTTTAGCCATCACCTAGAACTGATAAACATTTGTTCTTTTCCAAAAAGAGAGAGGAGCATTTTCTAAAATTGCTACATGACAAGAGTATTCATCTAAATTAAAAGAGGTTTGAAGACACCATTCTCAAGCCTCTTAAACCTCTTGTAAAAGGAAATATTTGAACACAACATCTGCCTTTTACAGAAATAGTCTAGGTACAGCACATTTGAAGGTGCTAGGTGACTATGATGGGAAAGTACAAAAGGAAACTGTGTGTTTTCTGTTGGTGTCGTGCCATAACATAAAATTGTTAAATTATCATTCAGGAGCAGAATAAATGATAATGATAATGTGAGTATTTCATTCTAAGTACAAGTTGTCAGCAAGAGTTTTTGTCTGACAGCAGTCCAAATTTCAGTGAAAATTCTGGGTGCTGGAGGAGCTGAAAGCAAATTAGAGACAGTAGTTCCATATTGTGGAACTGGGTTCTTGGCTACTTAATGGGAGGAGACATAATTGTCTGCTTGTTGCATTTTGTAAGAAATAATGCATATTCTAATCAAATTCTATTCAAGTCATTGTTCAGTCAACTCAAATTTTTATGTAGATAGTTTAAATGTGTTTAACTCAAAAGAGATCGGTGTATTTGTCCAAATTACCTATTCTGACTTCAACTTATTATTATTTTGATGATTTTGCTGTTGTTGTTGAAGACAACCCTACTCTTTATATTAAGCCTCCTAACTCTTACTCAAAAATCAATAGAAAGAAAAAATTGATTCAACCTGAGTTGTTTTTCACAAAGTTTTAATTTAACCATGGATCAACATTTCATACCTTCTTTCCCTTTTTATTCCTTGTTTTTTCCTTTGGGTTTAAGATCCATATTAAAAAAATAAAAGGAAATTCTTAAGCTTCTCCTTGCACTTGCTTTATTTGTTTTGGGCTTGGTTGAGGGAAATTCATAAAAAGGAAATTCTTAAGCTTCTCCTTGTACTTGCTTTATTTGTTTTGGGCTTGGTTTTTTTTTTTTGCTTGGGGTTTTTGGTGATTCTTTTTCTTCAGGTGTAGTAGGTAGAAGTATTGCATGGGCTTACCATTGGCATAATCAGAAATTCTCTTTGATGCTAATGGTGAGGGCTGTTGATGGGGTTATCTTCATATTAAAAATACCTAAGACTCCTGGAGATACAGTCTTAAATCCCAGTAGGACTCAATCAATCCTTATCCTTCAAAGGCATATTGATCAAAAGGTCTTGTGTGATGTTTGGTTTAGACCTTTGAAATGGCAGATCTTTCTGCTCTGGTTGGGTGTGAAGTTACAGTGGCCTTGTCTTTGAAGGAAAGGAGTTGGTTTTGTGAATATAGTCAACAGGTAGTGGGAAATATAATATGTTTGTAAAATGCCTTGGAACAAGAGACCCTCAGTTGAATATAAACAATTATTTCTGTGTATTTATGTAAACTTCCCAATGAACTAATATTCTGGAGTTCCGATATACTAACAGCAAAAAAAAAAAAAAAAGGCATATTTGGTAGAAAAATCATAGTTCTTGTTTTCAGAAAACATTGTTATGATATTTCTTAATCTGACAATGAACAACTAATCATCAGAGGTAAATGAAAATCAGAGAGGCTTGTGAAGGAGGAAAAAATTTTAGAAAAGAAAGTCTTGAGCTACCAAAGACATATATCAGTACATTTTGACAGACAATACTTTGCAGACTGTGTTCACAAATACTGGTTTTGAATTGGAATGGATTTTAAGCTTCACATCACAAAGTATATATACAGAGCTAAATGAATGACAGGCTATGTAATAAAATGCTCTATTTTGAAAGTTTCAGGCCTGTACGAATCTGGAATTTGTTGGAAATTTTTCCTCTTTGGATCCTCTTTTAACCATAACCAATGAACTTAAAACACACCAACTTAAAAAGCCTTGATTTTTATAAGATGTCAGGCTAAAGGAAGGCTTTTTGAGTAAGAAAAATAGATCTTCTTCCGACTAAAATGCAGTATTTAACTTTCCATATTGAGTAAAGCTCTAGGAAGATTCGTTACCTGCCCAGAAACCTTCAGGCAGATTGTTTTGCTGTTATATATCCTTCAAACATTGATATAAATTCTTTGTATCTATGATGAAATTCATATATTTGAGGATGTTTTGCTGTTATATATCTTTCAAACATTGATATAAATTCTTTGCATCTATGATGAAATTCATATATTTGAGGCCGTGAAAGGATTCTTCTGGCCAAGCCAATTGAAACCATTTGGAATCCATTCTTATTTCTTAGTGAAAGGATTCCTCTGGCCAAGCCAATTGGAACCATTTGGAATCCATTCTTATTTCTTATCAGCAGCACTGCTGTCCAGTGCCTGGAGCAGACAATCTCCAGCACAATCTGATGCTGTCCTTAAATCCTCAGCGTCAGGTTTCCCTAGCAACACGAGAGCTCTCCCTGCTTCACTGTCTGCATCAGAAATCCCGAACAAAAACAGTTAATCTCATAGTGTTTTTCTACGTTTGTTTGACAGATTAAGTCTGAGATCTTCTGTAGCCGGAAACAAGTGGTAAGTAGCAGTTCAAGTTTGTGTTTATTAAATTGTGGGGCTGTATTGGAGTTGTTGATGTCCACACACACCAGATGGTGCCTGCTGTATTCAGCACCAGATTAGAGAGGTGAAGTCTGGGCTATATGTAGGCCTACACACCCTCTTAAGAGTTTACTTTGTAATGCACAATAGGTTACAGGGCTTTTAGTTCTTATTTAAGATGGCAAGTCTCGAAAAGCTTTGTTTTGATTTGATTATAGATTTGGCAGGATGAACATATTCCCAAGGTGTTTCAAGTTGGTTTTGATGTTCCTGTTTTCACACTCTCCAGGCTGACAGCAAGTAGTAAACAGGTGATGTGCTGTTTACCTGGGCTGGGAGTTATTGTTCACAGAACAGGCAACTATCAAAATATATGATAATCATTAAAAACTGTGGCAAGAACTCATATGTGGTTTTCTTACAGAAAAACTACAAAATGTTTCTGAATGTGATTTAGAAATTGAATGTTTGTACTTACTGGCAAATTCTAAAGAAAATCTTTTCCCTGTTTACTAAAAAAAAACCCACCCCATCTTCTGAAATTCTTTTTTTTCATTTCTAAGACAAATTTTCCTAATGCCATTAGAAACCCTCCCAACTAGCATAGAGTATTCCCAGATCAGAGGAGTTTTGAGTTTCATTTTAGTAATTATCCATTCTTTCTCATTATGCTTTTAGAATCATGTTGTTTCATTTGAAAAAATGGATGATTGTTCTAAGAATTGTATTTAGATGTAGTATTCATTTTTTGGAGGCAATATTTATCCAAAATGTAGTTGATATGTTTCTAAAAAAACCTTCATAAATAAGCCCAAATTACTGTCATTTCTTGGTGTACAAAATTTGACTGTGATGCTCATGAAAACTATGATATGGGTTGAATCAAACTGTTGTGACTGTGCCTTTATTGCTTTTATTAAACCAAGAGGTTGTACCCTTAAACTTCTGAATATGTGAAGAAAAAAGGCAAAACATATAGCAAGAATTTTAGTTTATACATATATGAGAATATGTTTTGTTGTATTTTAATGAGACAGAACATCTCTAAGCTGAAGAGATCCTGTGGCAAGTATCAAGAACTTTCACAGAATCAGTATTTTTGCCTTTTTTTGAGGCATCACCAGAGATGACTTCTTGATATACTTGTTTTGCACTAAAATAACACCATTATGTGTTATACAAATCTTTATATAACTGGAAAGTAACTTAAATTATAACTATGAATTCATGTTTTACTTTTAAGTATTTTGCTAAATAATTCTGCTGATTGGTAAGAAGAGTTTTAGAAATTTAATTGAAATGCAATGTTCATCTGGTTCAGGGTTGCTTCTTAAATATATTTTTCTTTCTTCAAAAGGCAGTTGGCAGCTTTTTATTGTACCAGTGATGTTTCAAAAACAAGCAAAGTTTCAATAATAGCATTTTGAGATTATTTTTTAAATATAATTGCTTGAGTTGTGTATGTGACCTTGGGATTATTTTACTCTAAATACAAAGCAACCAATCCTGTTAAAAAAAGTATTTCTGCAGAAACAATTTTGCTCATATGAACATAATTGGGTATTTAAGGCTAAATGGAAGCAGAGTTTATTCTTTTAGTCATTAGTAAACTGCTTGACTTGGATCTTAACTTTCCCTGTCCCATTGATATTCATAATAATGTTGACTTTTAGTAATTTTTTCTTTAGATTACAGACAAGAAATGCAGCTTATGAAAACAATTATGAGGGAATTTTAAGAATTCATGAATGTATTTGCCGAATTTGTGATAACTTTATTGCTTCTTCTGTGCACTTCTGTTGAGGAAAATATGTGGTCATTTGCACATAGGTTTATCTATTCTTTATGCACATTCTTAAATAGTATCAATGAGCATTTCCACGAATGAGGAAAAAACAGATAGGTTATAATATTTACCTGTGTTCAAAAGACATCAACCCTGTGAAAATGTTGTGCAATGAAGGTTAAAAATTAAGGAATATGTTATTCCGCAAACATAAACCAAGACTTTTGTGTTTCCAAAACCATTTGTGAGAGTTGATTTTTCTTTCGAGTGTCATACATTTTCTTGATTTGTGGTTTCTGACTTATTTATTTTTTCATAAACATTTGATAGATAGAAGAAGATTTCGAAGTAAATAAGATTTATTATAGTGTGAACATGCTGACAGGAAGTGTCTGTGATGCAGCAACATGAGGATTTCATGTCCACACTGGTACATTTTGTTACTCTCTCCCCATTCTGTCAGTCTAGCATCCATGCCATTGTGCCAATCAAATTAATCACATTTGGGCCCCAAATTCCTGAGGCTCATCTAGCTCTGGAGAGTTGAAAGAAAAATTATGTCATTGCTTTTACCAATCAAAGCCATTTCTCTGGAAATGAAATTTATGATGAAGCAAAATATCATCATTTTCTACACTGAGTTGCAAGCTTTTAGTAATTTTGTAAAAAAAGCCTCACACATTTTTTAAAGTTAACAAATCAAATGGACAGATGATCAATGTCAAATCTGCTGGAAAACTGCCTGTGCAAATGGAATGCCAGATTAGATAGTAATCTGTCACTCAAAGTGGTGATGACCATGTGCAGATTGCTAAGCAAGCCTCGGACAAGAGTTGTAGTAAAAGTCACCTTCATCCTAAAATGAATTTAGTGCAAATTTCATACTAAAGTGTGAGAGATACATAAGGTTAATAAAGATTTCCAAGGTACATGATGAAGAAGCTGTTATGAGCTACAAATATATCTTGAACATTGACTTTCTGAATCAGTCCAATCATTGCAACAATTATAAATCTTAATAATTATTTATTAAATCAGAAGGGACAAAGATTTATTCTTTTTTTTTTTTTTTTGCAAATGATATACATTGATGCAGGTTATAAATTACCTTGGCCATTGATGGTGTATACCATCATTCATAGGTAAAGGAACCGAGTCACACACAAGTCTTTTCTTTCCTGAGTGGGTGCAAAAAGCAATGTTCAATTAAAAAAAAACAAAAACCAAAGAACACACAAAAAAAAATAATTAGGGGAAATGAGAATTATGTAGCTCACCCTTCATAGGAAGAGGGAATTTAAGGTGTATAGAAGATTTTAATGTGACAAAAGAGAGGAAGGCTATTAGGTTTTTCCAGGATAGGTGGTAGTTTTGAAACTCTTGAGCTGTTTCTCTTCTGTACTCAAGATATCAGCATGAGTTTCCATGGGAATCTCTTCCTTCTTACAAGGTTTACTTCTTGCAGTTTCTTGGGGAGGGATTTAGTCCATAATTCACCTAGTTCTATTTCTTTCTACTTGCTCACGAAATTGTAATGTAGTTTAGACAATGTGTGTTAGCTTCACCGAGATACTGAGAAAACCTCAAATCCTGGTATTGAAAGAACTTTACAGTGAAGCAGAACATTTGGAAAATACCTGAGCTACTTAGGCTTAAAAGTTCCTTTTCTCCCTAAATGCTAGGTTCATGAAATAGCATCTACCTTACAACTGTTGAAGTTCAGTCTTATATATTTTCCTTTAATCTCTCCAAACTGATTTCTACACTACTTTAATACTCATGCTAAGCTGTTGGACCAAAAGTCTAATGCTCCTCCAGTGCTATTGAGCTACATGTTACCAGGGAATTTAAAATTTTCATTAATACAATGTTTCTGAATTGCTTAAATCACTAAATAATTTTGTTTTTTATAGAGTGCCAATGAAATCTGTCTTGATGCTTAGATATCTGCGATGTGCAAAATTCTGTTGCCCTATAATGCTGAACCAAAGTGTAAACCTGACATCAATGCTTATTGTATCAAAATACTATGTATTTGTTTTTGATAATTTTTTCACAGTCTTGTCTTTGAAAGTGCTTATGATTGTTTTATAATATGTGGTTTTGATAATTTTTTCACAGTCTTCTCTTTGACAGTGCTTATGATTGTTTTATAATATGTCAAAATAAATAGATGTGATCTTCATATAAATGTCATACAAAAATGGGCAAGCTTCAAAATCCGAAGTTTATTATTTGAAATGATTCTTTCCAATGTGGAAATTAAATAGAAGAAGATAACTCCATAATTGACAATAAAATAAAGAAAATAGGTTAGAGGGATGATTATTCTCACTGGTGAGACCAATGATAGAATTTCATTTATGCTGAATATTGGAAAGGGAGTTGATGAGAATTGCAAAAATCTTTGTGGAGTTATTGAACATAACTTCTTGTGATAGAATTCATGAATGTAACTTTTCAAATGAAAGACTGAAAAGTTGCCTCAAAGTATCTGAACAGAAACATTTCACATCTGTGAAATGTTTTTCACATGAGGTAGAACATTATTGTTAATGCATAACACAGAAATTGATATACACAATCTAAAGCTAGAATATGGAAAATGGGAAAAAAGAAATGGAATAGAGATTCCAGTACCTGATGCCCTCGTCAAGACTGGATTTTTTTTTGACAAAGCATGACTTTGGCAATTCCAAGTACACAGTGAAATGTAAGGGAAAGAAATGAATATTATTTTAATATCTTCAGAATTTTGATATATTTGACACGTTTTCTAATATGAAAGTATTATTTTACCCCACTGTTTCCCCCAAGCAAGGTAACTTCCAGTGTAAACCGAGTGCAATTCAAAGTTAAAATAGCAAAATCTGGTTCATACTTTCAAATTATTTCTCAGGCACAACTTCTCTCATGGGAGAAATGCCACCAATAAAGCTCATCATATAGAAGCAGAAATGAAGTAGAGCTTTGAATATCTCAGCTCAAATTCTGTCTGGTCCTCCTCATAGATCTTAAGTGGGAAACATAAATGGTTGAAGGGAATATTTGGTTTTCAGATTGCAACACAGCAGCTGTTCAGCAGAAATTTGGAAAGTACTCAGCATGGTGTGCAAAATCTCAGATATTCTGCCTTTTGTTGTCTCTCTTAGTATTGGCCAGCAAGCTTCAGTCCAGCACAGCAAGCAGCATGGCCCAGTTGATGTGGATCTTGACATCAAAACAACTCATGTGGAAGGTTTGGTATCCACATTAAGAATTTCAGGATCTTTATTTTGGATTAGCTTTGGTTTCTACTTGGGGACTTGAATGCCTCTTAGCGGTTGGATTTATTTGTTACACACCAGGAGGACATGTTCTGGTTTGATTTCATTTGAAAGGAATCTTATTCATGTGCTATGTGATGTAATCTGAAGCCCTGTAAGACGGGACAATGAGGATATTCACTCAAAAAACACATTCCTCATCCAAATGAAAACACTATGTAGCACAGCTCCTCCTTCAGCTGTAGATTTAGCCTCGTACTTTCCCATTTCTTCATTCACTACCGTGTGTTTGAAAGAAAGTGTTTAGAAAACCCAAATCAAGAGCTGAGCAGTCTTTGTAGTGCATCCTCCCATTTAATCTATACTCTTTTTTTTTTTGTGTAAAATTCTATTTGCAGAGCTGCAGGGAGACATCCTGGAGCCTATTAGATTTTATCCTCCTCCTCTCTTCCCAAACCTGTTCATCCCACTGTCATGAACTTGTGACTAGTTAGCAGCTATGGGCAGCAAAAGTCATACATTTGCCCTTGTTCTTACTACATCAACTGCAGCTTTTATTTGTTGCAGCTTTGTCCATAGGGATAAATTTTGGGGAAACTTTAAAAAAAAACCAACAAAACAAAGGAGAAAAATGGAAAGTAGGAAGTGTAAATATGTTACCACAGCTTTGTATTTTTCCTCTTTTGTCACCTCATCCTTTGCTGTCAGGTGTGTTCATGCAATGCTGCATCCTTGGGAAATGTTGTGAAACCTGTAGGAGTCAGGTGCCTGCAAATCTTTGCAAATTTTGAGGACAAAATTTCCTAGAGAAGTTCCTAGAAGTATATTTATTGTAAAAGCAATGTCCCTCGTCAATGCATAAGAATAGCAGCTTTTCCTTCTATAGTGCTCTCTCTGTTTATCAGACTAACCTCTATTTATTATTTGTTGTCCAGGAAGAGGGTTTAAATTTGCTATATAGGCAGACATTCAGCAGAGACATTGCTCTTATCAGCTCTTTCTCTGTGGTGATAAGTGTTACCTTACATCCACTTTAGGTAAAAAACTATTTGGACATTCTTGACATTTTGCAAATGATACAGTAGCTCTTATGCAATGCTATTGATCAGAATTTCTTCTCTCTCCCTGCTGCTTTACAATGCATTTTGGTTCCTTTACAGATAAATGATGCATTGCTGGAAGGGGCAGTAGTTAGTTATACTCATGTACACAGAAGGAAGACCCTTTAGGATATCACATCATTAAAAAGTGTATGTCCTTATCATTGTGCAGCTACATGGATGAATCACTTTCTGTTACAATGTGTCCATATTTTCCTCACTTGTCACCAAGGAAATAATTTATTTTCATTCATTGTCAGGTTTTGCATCTGTACAGGATGGATCTATGTAGTAAAAATTAAATGGTAGTTTATAACCTAAAGGAGAAAAGTATTAGGACATTATGACCTTGCCACAGTCTTGAATTGTTCTCTTGCATTTTAAAATAGATGATAGTGTTGCTTTTTATCTAGAGACAACTGATGTTTCTGGAATTGGACCCTGAAACACTGAGGAGCTTATCGTGCGTCATTTGTGCTGAGTAGCTTTAAAGTATATTTAAAAAAAAAAAAAAGCACAAAGAAAAAGCCATAAAACTCTACCTTCTCCTTTTACTCTTAAATGTTAACTCCTCTCCCCTTCTGTAATCACAATGCAATGTAACAACATCTCACAGTCTTGAACATATTGATTTTCAGATTAACTTAGCTGAAGTATTATGAACTGTATTTTTAAAAATCATTAGCTTTATGTAAAGATGAAGAGCCTACATGCTGCTTACAGAAAGGTTGTGATGTAATGGAGCATTAGTCTAGATTTCCCTAGTCCTATGGAATGTGCATTTGTCTAAACAAGTTAAAAAGGATATTCAGTTTCCGTTTTTGAAGCAATACTTGGATGGCTATATAAATAATGGTGAATTTTGGAATGTTCTTCAGTTCTGCATTTCAGTTGCTTCATTACAAGCTAATGTCAGGCTAACTTGGTTGTGAAGCACCACTAGCAACTTCTGTAAATTTAGCCCTTTGGTGTTAATCATAGAATTATAGAATCATATCATTTTGGGGGTTGGAATGGACCTTACAGATCATCTAGTCCCAACCCCTGCCCTGGGCAGGGACACCTCCTCACTAGATCAGGTTGCTCAAGGCTCATCCAGCCTGGATTGAACACTGCCAGGGTTGGGGATGCCTCCTAATCAGTCAGTACAGCAATGTGACTAAATGAGTTAACAGTTATACTCATTGACAAATACTACACAGCTTAAAAGCCCATGACTACAGCATAAAGGATGCTTTATATGCCAAGTCATTTCTCTGAAGTGCAGAACTACTGTCTTCTAGGTTGACAAAAGACTATGGTATGTTATTCACATAATGTTAGTCACTGGAATCATTTTATATATTGTTTCTTTTTATTTTGAGGAAATATCATTGTCTGTTACAATAATTGCCAAAATATTTAATTTAAACAAGCAAAAACTATTCTCAGCTTCCTTTGTAACATAGGACAGGTCTTAAAAAGAAGTGAGAGAAGAGGGTGGAAAACAGCAACATGTTGGAAAAAGCAAATCTTTTAAAAATGAGACTGGCAGGATGGACTGAGCATCTGTCCTTTTGGTCTACTACACAATTTTCATCTCAACATGAAAAAAGAGGAATTTTTGCCAAACATGTCACTTTGGCCAAGCTCTGCTTTTCATCCCTACTTGCCTTCTTGTTTAGCTAAACTGAAAGACTCAATTTCTTGCCTGATTATTAATATGCATAAGTAGCAGCCTTTATCACATACAGTGCACTCTCTGAATGATGATGCACTGTGTGGAAGAAAACATAGACTTGCTTTCTGGTTTTGTGTCCAAGCAGTCACTTCCTTTGTGGCATTTGCAGTGGACAGCAGATGACAATTTCAAGATTATTAAGAGGGTGGGTTTAATTTTGTACCCTGTCAAATCCTTGCAGTAATCTTTATCATAAGAAAAGATTCATGTTGTGCAAGTTCCTTTTCCCATTACAGTCACTGTCGTAAGAATAAGAATTCGTATTTAATTGTTCAGAGTGGTTATGCACAGTGCAAGAAACTACCAAACCACTGTAAATTTACCATCATTTTCTGAAAACTACCATTAATCCACCCCTTTCAAAGAGCAGAGGTTGTGACTGATTAGCAGATCAAACTGTACACTGTTGAAAGGATTAAGATAACACTTTTGGCTATTTCCCACAACAACCCCCCAAAGTCATAATGAACAATTGAAAGTGTTATGTGTTCTTAGCTTCCTGCCAAGAGCAAATCAGTCTGACCAAGTGCTGGCCCACAGCTGGAGGGCTGCCTGAAGTAACAAAGCAATCATGCCATACTAAAGTGCCTCACACATTAAGTCAGTAACTGTGTGATACAAGGATTGCACACAAAAGGTATCTTATTAAAATGAAGACCCAAGGAAGCCCTGTAATCAAGGCAGGACACTGACTTGCATTTTTTTCTTTTCTTGGATTTTCTTTTGTATAGAAAGTCCTTTTCAAACTGTGTTTTAATGGAATGTTTTTATGCTGTGTTGCTGGCAGCAATCTCACTCTGCTGCAGAAGTTGAAAAAAATATGTCAATGCCAATCCACTTCTCTATCAGGTGCAAATTCAACACAGTGAATTAGTGGTGTGAGTGCTACCCTGACCTCATGCCACTTGGTGTAGCTTGTTTTTTGTCTCCTTGCTTTTATGAAATCTGCTTTTTGTTGCTGTGTACATCTTTTTATGAGACTGATTCAAAGAGGATACGTGTGCTTCTGGCCCTCTAAGAATGGCAGTACCTGAGCTCAAGGTGTAAACTATTTACATCTGTCTCAGCAGGATGGTAATTGCTTTGTATACTTGTGCAAACCATATTCTTATAGAGACTATTTTAGACACTGTATTGTGCTAGAAGCTGCAAAACAAGGCTGCTTTCCATCATCAGAAGGTCTGTTTTGTTTCTAACACAACTGCAGCCAAAGGTAAAGCAATTGTGAGATTCAGTAATGAAAACCAGGGCAGAGAGCAACTAACAATCTCTGAGATCTTGTCACCAGTGAAACAGGACATCATTTCCCTGCTATTTTAAAGAACAGTCATTTCAGTAGTTGTTAAATAGACATAAAGCATAGCTTTTACCTGTGACAGACTCTGAAACAGTAATCTACTAACTGTAAGCTATCCCCAAGGTAAAAGAATTACTGAAATTGTGCTGTAGCAAAGACACATACATTGTCATTCTTGTTGCCTTGGAATATTGCTTTAGGCTTTCAGGAAGGATCTGTTCCAACACTATTATGTAGACAGAGCTTTCCAGTGGACTTGCTGAAATATATACATAGATATAGATATAGATGATATATAGACATAGATAAACTCATAGCCAGTTCAAGATACAGATCTACCAAAATGGCCAAGTATGTGTGTACATCACTATCACCTCATTTCTCTTTGCATCCCGAAGTGTTTACACTGCTTCAGAATTCCATATGAACAGAAAGTTAACTCTTTGGCTTCCCTTTGAGCAATCTCTTTTTTTCACACCTGTGGCCAATTTCCATCACTGTCAGCAAGTGTGACAATGAAAAGTAATGGTTTCACTCAAAAGCAGCAAGTCCTTTTTCTTCTCTTCTTGTATTTTTGACATGTGCTTTTTTCCATGTTTAATGTAAACACACAGCTACTCCTTTCTCTTTCCTACAGAGTCTTCATGTGTTCGTCCTCTTGCATTGTTCAGTCAGATACAAAACTAGCAGTTTCCCTCTTTCTAATAGAAAAAACAGGAGATCTAAGAAAACATAGATGTCAAGAGAACAGGAAAAAGCCACAAGAACTTTTTACATCTGAAAATGTTAATCGTATGCACATATGCACAAATTAATTTCCCAAATTGTCAAAAGAAATCTGACGTAGAAATAATTTTTTAATATCTGCTGAGGAAGAAACATTGCTGTGAGAGATTATTAGTATACTCTATAACTCTGTTTCAGTGAAACATAGCACCTTGCCTTTCATATTCTATGCAGAATAGTATTTCCCTAATGAGGATTAAGAGAGTTTGTCTTCCCAAATTGCAGTTAATCCAGTTTCTAGTTTGCTTGAATTC
>NW_008683048.1:0-19789 GCF_000695815.1 Acanthisitta chloris
AAAAAAACAACAGGTTCTGATTCTGCCTGCAATAACTTTGGTGAAGCTTCAAGATGTACATTAAGTGAACCCCTTGATCTTCTTCCTTTCTAAGTAACCTTCAGAGCAATTCTGCTGGCAGAGAAGCTTGGCTGGAGGATGTAAGTGTGGCTGTTTCATCTCTGTGCAGAGCCAGTGGATCAACACCTGTGACACACAGCTAGGAATGGATTCCACATATTGTAGCTCTCACTCCCCTGCCGACGTGGGGACAGAACAGATTGTCAGCTTCTGTTGCAGCCATCTAATAACCCACCATCTGCTTTCCATTTTTAATTTAGACACAAGCAATAGACCTGAATAGAAACTGTGGTTTCAGATCCCACGAGGGCTGCTAGAAATTCTTCAGAGTTTAATAATTAAATAAACAAACAAAAAATTATTTGATCTCTCAGCAGAAATCCACCAAGCTCTGCACGTGCCTGCACACTCATTACCTCATTTGCTCCAGTCCCCACACTGTTAGGGCTTGTTCCTTGTCACATCTCAAGCCTACCAAAATTTCTGCAGGGCAGGGACTGTGTATGTTTGCTGGTAATGTATCTATGGGAATAACGTAAAGTACTAATGGTATTAACAGCAAGTGTGAAAGGTAATTTGGAAACTGGAGTTAATTTTGAAATTTGGCTCTTTAGTTCATCTTGAGTAATCAGGCAGAAAACAGGGAGAAGAAAGAAACTTGTCATTAAATGTAATTAAAATTAGGATTTGAAATGAGAAATGTCACCAAAGCTATAACGGCTAACAAGGAAATGGCCAATGAAATCATCAGCTGTGTCTGCCCTGCTCATGAGCCCAGCTCAGTGCCACCCCAATGTGGGCACCTCCTTCCCCTTGGTGTCTCAGGGCTACAAGGAAAGGTGATGTGACCAGTGGGCATGGCACAGATCCAAGTAGGGATGTGGCAAATGGCTTGGGTACAAAATAAGGAAAGGTTGTGTTGGACTGCAGCATCGTCTTTGAAGCTTGGTTTGGGGATAAATCAGTCCTGCCAGGTGGAAGCAATGACTCAGAGAGACCACTCCTCCTCCTCCTGATTCCTGTCCAGACCTGGTTCTCTCCCTACAGCCTCAGTCATCACCTTCTCCTCTTCAGCTCTGTTGATGCATTCCCAGCCTGCCTGTTGGCAGGCCAGAATAGGTGTCTACCCTGAAAACTGAAGGAGCATTGATATAAGAGGATAATATTATGAAAATATAGAATGTGAGGGTGAGGCTTTTCAGGGACTGAATCAAGCTACTGAGTCATCAGGATTAAGCTCTAAAAAGGAGATTAGTTCCTAAAAGACCTTTGCCTTTGTCTGAAGTGCTAATGTCAACAGGAGAAAGAGAAAAGGGAAAAATCTGTTCTCCTGCTGCACATCACTTGGAGACAAAAATCGCTGAGTGAGCTCATGTGGCTCCATGAACTTTAGCAGCATCAAACTGCTCTAGGTAAACTAGAAATGATTGCTAGAGATACTGTTCTTGTGGTAAATGCTAAACTCCACCATCACCTTGCAGACTACAGTTCTAGAATTTGTGTTGAGTTAGTATAACAACGCATAAACCTGATGGATCTAAGAGCTGGGACGTCTTAGCCCAAGCTGTGTTTCCAGAAATCTGACACTGGTTTAGAGTAGATATAAGGAATAAATTCTTGACTGTGAGAGTACTGAGCCACTGGCACAGGTTCTCCAGAGAAACTGTGGCTGCCTCATTCCTGGAAGTGTTCAGGCTGGATGGGCCTTGGAGCAACCTGGGCTAGTGGAAGGTATCCCTGTCCATGCCAGGGTTTGGAAATAGATGGTCTTTAAGGTCCCAAACAATTCTATTATTTCTATAAGGGGTTCATGGTGATGTCAGAGGGTTGAAAAGCATTTGTGGGGGAAAAAGGTGAATGTTTCCACAAGTAAGACAGTGAATGGTCCAGTCCCTTGTTCCCCAAGCATAATACATTTGATGATTATTGTGGTTCTATGGCACTCAGTTTTTGTTGCTCTTTTTCAAGTCTTGGGAGCCAAATGCAGCTTGGGATTCTCAGCAGCATCTCAGACAGCCTTCAGTAAAGAAGTGGATGTCATCAAATGGGGTAGACCTTGCAAAGGACAGTGTCCCTGACATGTCTGCAGGGACTTCTGTCACATGCTCCTGTTCTCTTTGGGACAGCAAACAGACACATTCCCATGGAGTGGAGCCAGGTTACAGGGATGAAGCAGAGCTGGATTTGCTGCAGTGAAACCTGCTGGTGGGAGAAGTCAGCTGGAGCTTCATGGCTGGATGCTGGCAGTGAGAAGAGAGATGTCTCTCTTCTTTGGGCATAATAAATAGTTTTATCTGTTTTGTTTTTCCCTGCCATGTCAGCATGGTGAACAAGCTGACAGCACTCGTCTAGTGCAAGTGCCAGCAGGGAAGGGGAGTGGAGAAGCAAAACTGCTGAGAGTCACAAGGATATTATGTGGGGTTGGGACAGACTTCCCCCTGGGTCTTACCTATGCTTTGTAACCTGGAATGTAGCCTTGGAGCTGATTAGAGAGAACTTCTGCCTTCCTCCAGCTGCATGAGACAATATCTGAGCTGCTGAGTTGGAGCAACTATTGTCATCCCAGTGCCTCTGTTGTTATTCCCCCCAGGAAAACAAACATGTGGCTCTCTGCAGGGCGAGACAGGATTTGGGCACTGCATCCAGTCCTGGGCCTCTGAATGGAAAGACTGAGTTCTGCACACCACTGAGCGAAGCTCCTTGCAGCTTTCTGCCCAGAAGCTGTGTCTCCTCTGCCAACTCTCAGCCATGCCCAGCTTCCCCAGAACGTCCTGCAAAATCATCCTACTTTCTGCTCCTAATTGCAAAGAGCTCCAGATTAGGATTAGGGTATGTGGGCATTGTCCTGGCCCAGTTTTGGAAAAACTGGTTGGTAGGAGTACACCACTGAAAATATCTGCTATGGAGATGATCCTGCAGAGCTTGCATAATGTGAAGGAAGCAGCTTTTGTCTGCGTCTGCCAGACCAGAAACAAAAAGAGATTTTAAATTTTTTTTTTTACACATTTCAGCTTCTGTCTGACTGTTGCAACTGTCCTACTATTTGCTGCATCATTCCTCACCCTCTTTCGGGAGGGCTGTGCAGGGCAGCCCTGCTGTTTAATCACTTGCCTTTACTGCTCACTTGTGGCTAATACTTGCTCCTCAGCATGGCAAGAGGAATGCAGTAGCACTGCTTTGCATTACCGCCCTGGAGCTGAGAACCAGGCCAATATCATCAAAATTCAAGGCATTCCTTTCCCAAACGCACTTTACGTGGAAAAGTACCCTTAACTCTCTCTAGCCCTGAATACCAGGCTTGAGGGCCTCTTTACCTGCCAGTGATGCTGGCCAAGCTTACAGCCCAGATAAATCCCAGGCAGCTGGGGAATGGGTGGAGGCTCTTGTTTCACCACTTGAAAGGCAACTTTTAAAAGTTGGTTGGAATTCAGCCTTTAATTTTGCACCCACAGATTCAAAGCCATAATCAGATATGAGCTTGCATCTGCAGATCTCCTCTGCTGCAGCACTGAAGAGTCACTCTGCATGGTGCCTGCCTAATCCAAAGGAACAGTTAGGTAATTAAACCTTGAAATGTATTTAGCTTTTCCCACCACTGGTTATGAACAGAGCACTAAAAGGCATGGGGTCCTCTGCACACACCTTGGGTAAGCAAATTCCTGTCCACCTTATCTCCTGGTCATTCATTCAGTATCTGTAAGTGCTCCCTGTAGCTTTCCCATTTATCCCAGGCTGCTTTCTGAAGAGAAAACCTCTGGCATGCTGCTCCAAATGGAATTATTATTGTTATTACTGTTATTACTATTATTGTTGTTGTTATTATTGTTATACAAAAACCCCAAACCCACACACTTCCCAAAATGAGGCTTCATTCAGTGGGAATTCTTTGAAACATATTTATTTTATTTCCTAAATCCAAACTTCAGGAGAATTTCATATGCAGCACTCACGGCTCAGGGTTGTGGCTGTAGGCAGCCAGAGCCTCAACATCTCTTCCAGGAGAATGCTGCTCCACACAGCCCAGCAGCAAATTGTTATTTTTACTGGCATTCCTACTGCAGCAGAATTTGGAAGAGGGCACCGAGGAGCTTTATGGCATGGTCTACTTGCTCTTGTTGTCACTGGTGCAAAAAAACAGATAAATTTTAAAAGTACAGCCTCTGTTCTCTGCATAATGATGGGGAAAACGGTCCTTTGGTCTGCTTCCTTACTTGAAATGTCATTTCACACCTGAAAGAAAATGTGAGGGAAGCAAAAGGGAAAAAAAAAGAAGCATCTTTTCTTCATTTTTTTTGCTAAATATATGTAATAAGTATGAAAGAGGAAGGCATATTTCTGCTGGGATATTAATTGAAGTAATCACTGAAATTTGCATTGACTTCTGGATCACATCATGTTTAAACTACTTCATTCAGAGAATGAGGGATTTGACTCATAGAATAAAGTTCAATGGAGCAGAATGATTGGACTTTGAAGTAGATGATTCTCACAAGTACTGTATTATTTTATTGGGAAAGATTGAAGTCTCTGCATGGAAGCAACTGATGCTTCATCAGGCTCTGGATGTTCTCTCACCTCTCCTGTGGGACTGTGAACTCAGTGATCTGACTGATTTTCAGCTGGAAGTGAATGTTGACTGGGTGTGATCCCAGTGGCCAAACACACTAACAGTGGAGACTGGAGACTTCCCCAGAGAAGCCAACCCATGCCAGGAAGGCATCACTTACAGTAAGCCACTGGAGAGGAGCTGCATTTTGCTCTGAAGCTACAGTCTCAGCCACATTTCTTAGTCTGGATCATGATTAATGCTGTGCCCAGGCTAAAAATCTAATTATTTTTTTTTATAACAGGGCATTGAATTTGCCTTTTTTTGTTTCTTGACTCATTTGAATGTGTCAGGCAAAGCCTTTTTCCTGCCCTGAAAAGCTCTGTAAATCTCTTATCATGCTTCCTTTTTGGTACACTTCTAATTCTCCTCCCCATCTTGCCTTTCACTCTGGAACCTGCAGCACATGTATATTTGTCATAAGCAAATGCTTCTTTCTATATCTTGAGATTCATTTTCCTCTTTCCATCTTTTTGCATTCATTCCCTTGCTTTGTCAAAACTTCGATTATAAAAATCTATGGGGTAGAAATTTCCCTTCTGCAAAAATACTCCCATGGCAATATGCAAACCACGATGCAGAAGGCACATTGTATATTTTCATGGGCTACTGGTGTGTTTTCAGGAAAAGCTCCTTTTTGCAGATCAACAAAGAGCATGGAAATGGAGTGAAATTTGTATTTCTGTAATAAGCTGACAGAGCTTTGTAACTTTGTGCTCTTTGTCGTGTTCAAACTGTATGAAGGAGCAAGAAAATGTCAGATAATAAGTAGAAAGCAGTTAGGTGGTGGAAGACCACTCACAAAAACTCCAGGACTTGGAGTTAAATTATATTTAACTTGATGTTAAATGTAATGTTCATCAATTTGCCAGGAGCAATGAAGAGCTGACGGCACCCACCATCCTGGGGAGCTGTCACAACAGGACCCTGACCACTCACAGCCCATGGAGTTCTCTCTTGGAACACTTCCCAGTAAGGATAATTGGATTTTTTTTGTTATTATTTTTCTACTTGCATTTCCACTGCTTGTTAAATGCCATACAGTATTAACTCCACATTTGCTGGCCTTAAGCACTGAGCAATATTTCTGAACATCATTACCTGTCCCAGGGGTGGATGTGGTGGAGGGTTTGTGATGCTGCGCAGGCTCCTTCGAGATGAAAGACCCTGTCTTAGGAATATCAGGTTTTATTATTTATTTAAAGGATGTTTTCATGACACTGCAATTTCTAACCCAGCATGGTGAGGCCGTAAAATAATAGTGGCTCTGTTTAGGGGAACGTGTTTTATTTGGCACATTTGGGGAATAGCAGTACAAAGGAAGAAAATACAGTTGTGATGTTTATGGCAGCTGAGCTCTCTGTCCGTTGGTAACCACTCACCACAAATAACTGCTTGCTGGTGCCCACACATGATATTTTAAGATCCGAGCTCTTAAAAAGAAGCTCTTAAACATCAGCAATATTTAGTGCTGTACAGCCTTCTGGCCACCACATAATGACTGCAGTGTTTTTTATGAAAATGAAAACTCATCACATTCTGGGCTTTGCTTTAAGACCTCACATCAATCACTCAACCCTAAGCTGTGCCTCACACCTTTTCAATTCCCACAGCCTTGGTCTTTCCGTTACATTAATGTCTCTTTTTTTCTGCCTTCTTCCTTGGGGAAATATCCTCTCTCCAAAGCTGATTGCTGAACAATCCTCTCACTGATCTGCAGGAGAGAGGGAAGCCTGGTCTGGTCTATAAGGCAGACACAACTAGAGCACAGCTATTGACTGTTACTTGCAATTAAAACAAACATAAGTCATAAAACGATCAAACAGAAGGTAAGACAAGTAAAGGAAAAACTATTTTTGCCCACCAGAAAATTAATGGTGAGACTCATTGCCACAGGATATTGTGAGGGACAGGAATAGAAATTACTTTTAAATATTAACTGAGAAAATGAATGAAAGTTGGATTCATCACTCGTTATGGAATGCAATGACTCAGAAGAAAAACAAAAAAGCTGAGAAAACTCCTAGGAAGAAGGCAGGAGCTGTGAGGACCAGGAATCCACTGCTGGTCCTGTGGGAATTGGGATGGATCTGACTCAGCCACTCTTCCATGCCTTTCAATCATGCCACCTGTAAGGAATAAAACAATTACAAAACATAATTACAAGCTGTCACAGACTGTATAGATGCAGTTAATTTATGGCAAGGGTTTGCTTTACTGATGAAATGACCAAGCTCTCTAATTTTTTAATCTCTCAGTTTCTTCCCTTCTGCCTAACATTGTCTTTCTCTTGCTCTGCTGTGATGAGTTTTGTTTTGCTGCTCCCCAGGGCTGTGCCTGTGGCTTTCTGTTTGTAAAGTTGTCTCCTGCACTAAGATAAGTACAGCAGTTTATTAATTTGCCTTTACTTTCTCCCATTCCTTGACAACCCCATGTACTATGGCTCTCCCTTGCTCCCTAGTCTCCTCCTCTCTACATAGAGGACAATAAATGCTGCACAAAGCCTTTCCCCCAAGGAGAAAAATTTCTTGGATCTTTCCAAAGTGCTTGGTTCCCTGTCAGAGACTCTCATGGTGAATCTGGGGTTCAACAAACATCGAGGTCAGTGCTGGCTCTCTGAAAACTTCCCACCACTCTATGTGACTGTGAAAACTTCCCAACCTCTAGTTGTTTTGAATTAGGGGTTTGGCCTGGGATCACTGAATTACATGACATGACATGAGAATATATATTGCAAACAGAAGACAAAGCTGTTCTGTGACCCCTGGTTGCCTGAGCATCACTTTATATGCTGTGACTCAGAGAGTGCAGGATGCAATCCACTGAGTTTCTTTGCATTGAGAAACACTTTCCTATCTAGGACTGCAATACCATGAAGGAAATGAAAGATAAGCCACTGCTTCAGCACCCTGGTTTATCTTGTCCCTCCTCATCTGAGATGCTGGTGTACAAAGACACACTGATGAGCTTTGTTTTGGTGCCTTGCTGAGGATGCTGGGCAGCAGGGCAATGCTCAGTACCACTAGTCACCAGATGTCCTGATGCTGAAGAGAGAGAATGTACCCACAGTAAACAACCAGGGACAATGGGGACTCTAAGGAGGAGGAATGGGTTTGTACCAGGGCTAGTAACTGTACCTGAAATAACAAAGGGGCAATTCAGCTCACTGGGACAGCACAGAGCAGGAAGAATGAGTGAGGAAAGATTAGCAAGGCTTGGCTTGTGCAGGCTGGCACATGATAACATTATTGGTCCTGTCAGTGGATGCTGGGTGAAGAATGCAGAAAGAAAGTGCTTTTAGTCAGCTAAGTTAGCATATGATGTTGGTAAGGTTGTTTTATGGTATTTTCTGCTCCGTTCCCTTTTTTCTGTCCTCCTGAGTCATAACTCATTTCATCAGGTGATATTCCTAGTTATCAGGCAGCAACAGGATTGTGGGATTCCTGGCATAGCAATGTCAGGGCTGACTGAGCAGGGATCAATAGGCTCAGAATTTTTCTGGGTGGCTCACCAGGCTTTGATTGAATCAAAAACTGACTGTCTGCCTGGGGCATTCATAATGGGGGAAAGGTGACTCACACCTGAGGGAGAAATCAGAGAATTTTAGGGATTGAAATGGACCTAAGAGATATCTCGTCCCAACCCCTGCCCTGGGCAGGGACACCTCCCACCAGAGCAGGTTGCTCAAGGCTCATCCAACCTGGCTGTGAACACTGCCAGGGCTGGGACAGCCACAGCCTCCCTGGGCAACCTGGGACAGTGTCTCACCAGCCTCACAGGGAAAACTTTTTCCTGATATCTAATCTAAATTTCCTTCTTTCAATTTGTCCCCATTGCCCCTTGTCCTATCACTGCACTTCCTAACACAGAGTCCCTCTGCAGCTTCCCTGGAGCCCCTTCAGCTCCTGCAGGTTGCTCTGAGGTCTCCACACAACCTTCTCTTCTCCAGGCTGAACAGCCCCAACTCCCTCAGCCTGTCTGATGATGAACCATCATCAAATGGTGTGAATAAAGTTTTGTACCCCGAGGAACTGGACAGCTCTGCACAGCACACATTGAGACACCCAGCATTAGGCATCTGGGCTTGAGGATGTTGGTTTGTACTCTCTGTGACACACTTTGTAGAACAGCAATCTTAATACAAATAGCAGCAGATAAAGGATTTTTGAAAATGGCCTTTTGCCATGAAGAAAAGGAGCTGGGCAAGCAAACAAGGCAAGGCAGCTGAGGGAATGACTTACAGTGCTTGTTTACTTACTTTGGCATGAGATGCAGATGTGGGTTTGTTCTTTGTTTTTTTTCTGCAGGCTGGAGGGAATCCTGCCTGCTCCTTGCCATGCAGGTAAAATAGCTCCAGTGCTGAAGAATATTCTTCAGCCACCTTTTTTTAAAAAAGAAAAGACACATGTCTTTTGGAAAGTAAAGAGTCCAAGGACCATCTAAAGCCAAATAAATACAATCTGCAAAACGTTTCACACAAGGCTCTAACAATGGTTTTCATTTATTCTCCTCACCTCTCCCTGAAATAAGCTAAACTGAATGTTCATGGATTACTCTCCCCAGTTTTGCTTCCTGGCATAGATCTTTGCACATTTTCACCTCTCAGGTGTTGCAAATCTCCATGGGGCTCCTCTGAGTGCAGCTTCTTTATACACTCTCCTCTTGGTTCTATTAGTCTCTTGTATTTTACACCTTGTCAGAATTTTTTTAATACATACTTTTTTGATTTAGGCCAGCTTAGACCCTTTTAGTGCAAGTTTAATGGTGTCTTTACTTCACAGAGAGTTTGGGAGAGGGCAAAGTGTAAGAGCAGGAGTGAGGATGGTTGGGTGGAGCTGAGGTAGGAGTTGCTGGCTACAGAGGAATCAGTTTTGGGGAAGATTATTCACATCCAGGCTCAGGAAAAGGGAGTTTAGTTTTCAGAACTAATGCAGCCTTGGGGAAGATCCTTCTGGAGCTCCAAGGGAAGGATATGTACGTGCAGGATCACAAGGGATGGATAACAGGGAGAAAAGGTGATAGTAACCTGGGTGGGCTGACAGCACTATCTAGTATGTGGAGATGCAAAGGCTGAAGAGCAGGAAGAGAGAGGAAGAGCAAGAGAAAGAGGAAGAGCAGACAGCTGCTCTGTCGATGGTCCATGTATTTGCTAATGATGGTAATAAAATAGGATTAGCTGCTAGTCCTGGATTGATGACCATGGCAATTGCCAGACACTCTGCTTCCCTTCTGTGAGCAAAGGAAGGTGGTGGCGTGTGGGAATTACTTTTCAAAGCTCATTAGCTGGGTGTTAAGTCTCATCAGACAGTTAACATTTCAAACAAGTACAACCTGGGTATAATTGCAGCCTCTGTAAATTTGTTTGCCCCATTAATACCTGTCACTCTTAATTATTTAAGTCCTCCTCAGCTGTTTGAATGCTTGTTTCAAACTGGGCTTTACACGGATTGTTGTTTTGTTTCTGCCCAGAAGATAGCAGGAACTTTTCAAACCAGAGGATATGTTTTCTGCTCTGTGGGCTCTGTAATCTGAGTAAGAGATTAAGTGGGAGACTTGAGAAGGACAAGGAGGGCAGTGTGCTCATACATCTTTGGTTTGATGCTACAAAATCTACAGGAAATTTCTAGGTGAAGGGCAAGCCCAGGTTTGAGAAGATTGGTGTTTGGAGGACCTGGTTCAGGTCTCACTGATGTGCCATGGAGCTCCCACCAAAGCAAATGGAGCCTGAGTCATGCAGGAGATTTCTGCTCATGTTTATACCAGCAACTGGAGAACCATAGCAGCAGGAAAACAAACTTTGGGAGACAGGACAGACAAATGGGGCAACCCCAGGGAGCTGGAGGGAGTGCAACAGGCCAGAGGGGAGCGAGGGTCTCCTGCCCTGGAGCCCTGAGGAAGTGCAAGAGGGGTGAATTGTCCCTGCCAGCCTGATAAGGAACATAATAATCAGGAAAAATCTTTACTACTGCTGACTCGAACATTTTTGTCCTATCTTAACTTGGAATGTTTGCATTTACTGCTGTTGATTTTCTTTGTTTCTGGCTGCTGCGTCTCTGCTGAAATTTTTGTGGCGCAGATAACTCTCTGGTAATTTCTGTGTGTGTCCTTTCAGGAATATACTCCTCCAGGACAGCTTTTTAATAGGGCTTTTTTATTTTTTAAGTGACACCTGTTTTAGGTGACTATTAGTTGGCTGAGAGGTGAAAACCCTTCTCTTGATCTCCCTGTGCTTATCTTTAATGCTTTTAAGCTTACAGAAGCCAAATAATGAATTAAGGTGGCATTTCTGTGGTCAAAGGGAGAGCATTCCTTTGGCTCCCAGCTCTCCACAGCTGCTCAGCTGACACGTGAGCAGGCATTTCTATGCAGGGCATATGTGGCACACTGTGGTCCTGGTGACTGAGTAGAGGGGTTTATTTTGGAAACTGCTAATGGCTTTGTTTGCACATTTATTCCCTTTGCTGTGAGAGGCTGTAAAGTGTTACTGTGACCTTTGGTGTTTCTATGATAAGAAGCTGTTTTGGAGGAAAGTAGGTCTGATGTTTTGGCCACTTAAGAGCCTTTGGAAAGGTCCAGCCACCCAGAGGGAGGCACAACGCTGGCTGCAGCTGGAATCCATAGGCTGGGTAATGTTTGCCAGGGTAAATATTTAGAATGTAGGTGTGGGAATTTAGGAAGAAAGAGGTTAATGCATATACTTATTCAAGGTGGTGGATTGCTGATTTTGAGAGTCCAGTTATGAAGGCATCTCCAGCCATGCCAGGACTGATTCAAGTTGATTTCCTACAGTGCAGGGAGATGCATATGGAGGGGAATGTGTCTTCTTCCTATCTTCACTGAGACACCCTGAAAACTTGTCAGATGCCAGCTGAAAAGGGGCTTTTGGTTTCTGAAAAGGGAAATGGCAAACCATCCTGGAGACAGAGCTCAGCATTCTTCTGTCTTCAGACCATCTCCTAAATATAGCTCCCAAAAATTCATGTTTAAATGTTAATTTTTATATATGAAGCAAACTATAAATTCTTTTTGTTATTAATTTTGTTTTATTGGTGGTTAGACACTGGCACAGGTACTCAGGGAGGCTGTGGCTGCCCCAACCCTGGCAGTGTTCAAAGCCAGGTTGGATGGGCCTTGAGCAACCTGCTCTGGTGGGAGGTGTCCCTGCCCAGGGCAGGGGTTGGGGCTGGGTGATCTCTAAGCTCCATTCCAACCCCTTAACATTCTGTGATTCTATGATTTTGGCACTAGAGCTGTAAACAACAAGGCATGTCATATTGTCTTCATAAATTAACTCTATAAAATAGCTCTAATTTACTTTCAAGTTTAGGTCACATTGGTTATGTTCTCAGCTTCTGTTAGTAAGAAAAGTCATTACATGAATCATAATTTATGGCAGGGAAAACTGAATTAGGGTGATATCCATGCTGAAAGTGCTATGTGAGCTTTGTTCTTCTCTTGGTTAAATAAGTAGCCTGAAACTGGTCATTTAAAAAAGAATGAACAGTGCTTGTTGGTTTTTCAGTGGCCTTTTCAGATGCTGCATGTAATAATATATAAAATGAGGCATATTTCCATAGCTGCCATTCTGGAGGGAACAAAGCTTGTTATTAGCTTGTCTAGCCTAGTTTGTTTGATTTGAACTGCAGTCAGGGGGATGAGTGCATGCTTGACATTTCTTCTGCACTGAAATGTCTAAAGCAGTGCCAGGCTGGGCTCCATTATGAGAAACTAGTAAAATCCATTCAGTCTGTTCATGAGCAACTATTCTAACTTTTAATAAACTTACAAAGTATATAACCACTTTTGGCTGCTTTTGTGGCCAAATGGGTTTTTTGATGTTTAAGAAAGAAGAGTGTAGGTTTTCATAGATATGGAAAAAAATACTAGCAAAATCCATATTTGTTTTATGCTGCTGAGGCTGTTTATATTGCCCATGCAAAGGATTAGGTGCCCTCAAACAGGAGAAGAATCTTGTCTACAGCTGTTGTGAGGAGCATTTATTATAAAAGATGATACAGAAAAAATCGAGAACTTTCTTAATGAGAATGGAAGGCAGACCAGGGACAGTGATTTTAGCTCAGTTCCTTGAACCCTGGCAGTGCTTTAAGTACATCCCTGAGCTGATCTCTGTTGGACAAATAATGTGAGTATATCTTTAAGTTTTATTAGCTTCAGTGGGACTTACACATGTGTTCAATAACTATGTATAATAAAAGTTCTGCTGAATTGGAGCTCCAGATTTGCTTTTCAGTTCATGGATAATGGTACTTGTCCAGTTTGTCCTGATGGTTACAGATAAAACCACTCTCTGTGTTCAAAGTAGTATTCTCTAAACTTAAAATTGTTAAAGGCATACACAAAGTGTATTTCTCCCTCTCAGATTACCTGGAGATCTCTCATATTTCACTGATGGTTTGCCATCTTTGCTGGTGCATTTGAGCACATCAAACTGAAATATGGTGCTACTTAAAAGATCTTTGACTTGGCATCTCTTCTACACCATAAAACCTTCACACCAAAGATGCTGCGTTTCCAGCTCTCTGTCCAGGCTCCAGTAGGAAGTGGCATTTCACTCTGGTTGCTCACAAATCACTAGCTGGCTAATGGGGTCTGCCTAAAATGGGAGTGGACAAATGTCACTTAGACTAGAACTCTCTCTCTCTTGCTAACATCCTGGGAAATCAGTGATGGGGACATAGCAGACTCCAAGACCTGGACAGCTATTCCAATCTTTTTGAAGCTACTGTAACTCAGCCAGAAGGTCTTGACAGGTTGTTGTTGGGGCAGGGAAATGCAAGGAACTCCACCTGGGGCATTTGCTCTTTGCTTCTTCATTCCCCACTCATGCAAAGGGAGAGGAAGTCTAATACACCCTCCAAATCCTCTGCTAGATGATTAGCAGAACCTCTCTGACAAAGACTTTGAGTTGTGGCTAGGACAGAAGATTCTATGGGCCAGTATTATATTCTTAGCATCCTCTGATCTGAAGTGAGTCATTTTAGCCTGGCTCTCTAACACAAACATAATCACTGATGTGATGCAGGATCCCCCATGCACAGACAACCTCCTGGCAGGAGACCTTCCAGGCTACTGAGGACTAAATCCCAATATGCTAAATAACAGGGATAATCAATAAAAACTGGTGACAAGACAGCACTGCTGTATGATGGAATTAATCTGTGGTACTGCAATATGTGCACAATAATATCAAATCCATACCTTGGCCCAAATTGATCCCTGTCAGGTTTTTTCTGGTGGCTGGCAGCTGTCACTTGAATCTTCCTAACTAACTAGACTGAGTCCCAAATATATGCCCCTGAGTCAGTTTGTTGTGGAAAAGAGACTGAGCTCTTGGTGCACAAAGATGTTTTATTTCATCACTGTAAATATGTTTCCTTCATGAAATCCCTACTTTGGGATGCCCATGATGTCTTTAAACTGTCTGTCTCCAAGGTTTCATATAAAGACCAAGGTTAGTACCTGCTAGTTGTGGTTTTCTTTAACCCTTCCCATCAGACAGTATAACTAATATTTTGCTATTTATTGTTTTGCTGTCTGGGGGAAGCTTTGTTAATTTTCTTTTCTGAAGATTGACCTGGTCATCCAAAACAGGCATTAATATGATGGTTCCTGTCAGAACAGTTTCAGTAGTGGTCCAGTAGTGTTAAAGATGGAGACAAAGTGAGACAAGATGGCTCCAATGAAGCTAATTGGAAAAACTCCCATAAACTTCAGCAGAATCAAGATTTAATCCCTGCTATTGTACAGTAAAGAAAAGCTACATGAGAGAGCAGCCTTTAAAAAAATCATTAGAGAAGAGTTGTGATCTTGCATGTCAAATGTATTTAATTAGAAGGATTTTTTCAGTATCCCTAGAGAATTTAGGGACATTCAGTGGGACCTTCTTTTCTGTTTGGAAAATACTCTGCCCATTGTGGGCACTAGGAGAGGAAAAAAATTGAAATAAGCTGTCTCCAATTGCAGTTGGAAATGTAATACAATGGGATAGGGCTGAGACCCACAGGGAAGCCAGTGGCAGCACTCCCACTGACCTTAATGGGAGCTGGACCACATCCCACACAGCCTCAGAGATGTTTGGGGGGTGGGGGGAGGGAAAGTCTACTGTAAAATTGAAAGATGAGAATGAAGAAATGCATGAATTTCAAAACTTTGTGGCTCAAGTGAGGCCAGTGCCAAAACCTGCTGAAGCAAATAGAGTCAATGGTCAGGCTGGCTCTGTTTGGCTTGTTCTGTCTGTCCTTTTGTTTTGTGCAAGATTTTGTTAGCTGCTCCTCTTAGAAAATATCTGTTCATCATGCAGATAATACACATTAGCAACTTCTTTGTCTGACTGATAGACTGGATTTTATCCAAAATCACAGGACAGAGGTCATTTCTGTGTTTTAAACTGTCAGTAATGAAGTTCATCAGGAGCTGGGGACCTCTGCTCTTCAGCAGTGCCATGCCCAGAGGTCTTCAGGAGGTGTCTGTGTGTTTGTCTGTATGTGTCTCCCATGGGATCAGGCAGGAGGTGAAGTTAAGACCTGTGGGCAAGGGCTGGATCACCTTGCAGCCTGGGGAAAGGCTGGCAAAAAGGGATCTTAAATTAATAGATCTTAAATTAATAGATCTTAAATTAATAGATCTTAAATTAATGGGTCTTAATTATTACTGCAAGGTGACGTAGACTATGGTGATGTACAAATGTTGGTGTCTCCCTGGTTTTGAAAACAGCAGAAAAATGAGGAGGAATTTTTATTGAGGTAAAATATTTTCTGAGTTTGAAATGAAGCTGAGGAAAGGTTTAATCCTGAAAAAGCATTTGCTTCATGTAGAGGAAAAGCAACACCCGAAGGACTGCAGAAAGGGAGTGAAAATAGCTTATACAGCAAAGATTCAGGGCCAGAAAGCTACCAAGCTGCTACTGTTTACTTGGCATTTTGTGGAATTAGGGAAAAAGATCTCCACCATGATTCAGTTCCCAGCAATCAGGTTTGTGATGCACAGGTGTGGGCAGTGATGAGCTAAGGACAGTACAAACATAAAACCTCATCCTGGGTACCAGAACAAGCTTTGCTCCCTGTCTCTCCAAGTGCATCAGTTCTCCAACCTACACAAAAAGGTTTCCAGAACTTTCAACAAAGCAGTGCACACCAACACCAGCTTTGGAGGGAATCAGGAGGGTCCTCACCCCCAAACAGCACTCAGAGAGGCAAAGCCCAACTGAAACATGGCAACAGGCAGAAAGAGCCCAGCTCCCGAGCAATGAGCTGCTTGTGCTTTCAGAAGAACTTGCTAGAAGCCACAATGCATCTTGGAAGGAATGAGGCTCATATTTCAGCGCTGGATTTTCGGCACACGTTGTGACAGCCCCCGGCAGACATGCCAGGAACTTCATTCCGTAAATCACATTTCTTGCAAAGGAGGCCTCTGTGCTCAGTAGTAGTAGCATTTGTTTCTTCTTTTTCTTGGCTGCTTTGCTTGGAAGTAGTGTAAAGACTTAACCCTGGTGAGAAGGACCTGCAGAGAAATAATGGAGTATGTGAGAGCTCCGGGTTTTGCCTTGTTAAATGAGACTTGGTCTATATAAACACCCCCGAAAAAACCCACTGGTAATGCTGCAAACACAGGACTCAGCTCTGGGCTGTTTTCATTTAGTTTTTTGGCAGCGTTTTTAACAAGAATATGTTTTTTTGCGACTTTCAAACCAGACACATCATCTTGGATGAACTATAATGGTAATAAAAGCGATGCAAATATCTCTATTTCTAACCCAGGTTTTGCTGGAAACATCTTACTACTCAGAGGAGAAATACAGCCTTCATGCACTAAGTGAACATCTTGCTTGGGAGTGTGTACTAAGGCATGTTCCTGTCTTTATTCACACTCTAGCTTTACTCTTAGTGTTCCTCCTTTGGTTTGCTCAGTATCACACCCCTTGTTATGGGTGACTTTTACTTTCATCTAGCCATACTGCAGAAACTTCAGAAGCTGCTGACCTGCTGTACCTTGCTTTTTCCCTCTGAAGTATGTGATGTGTCTAGTGTGATACTGTTTCGTATACACAAAGGTTATCATCACCCCAGATTATCTGTTTGTAGAGAAATGTCTCTTCAGTCAGCTGCTGAGGGTGAGGAAGATCTCTGCTGCCAGGTGAGGAGACACCACAGTCTGGAGTGAGGTCTGCTTTGAACAGTTCTGAATAAATATTTTGCAAAGAAATGTGTATATGGAGACATGAGGTTCAGCTTGACTATGGTGGCAACCCTAAAAAATGTAGAAAATGGTAGTAGAGATAGTCATCATAAAAAGGGTTTAATTAGTAAAAGCACCCACTGATCTGTAGAACAGATGTGAGCAGATGGAATTCAAAGTTCCTGCCTCTACCCAAGATGCTAAACCTCATCATCAGCTCTCTCTCCATCATCTCTGTGTATCCAGGTGCAGCTTGAGGTTAGGTAGGAATTTTCACTCACTACCATCTAGAAAGTTATTTCAGAATCTCTCTCAATAGCTAGAAACTTGCTAACTTCCATGTGTTCTACATTTTCCTGTCGTTGCCATCTGATAAGCTTGGCATAACTTGCCATGGTTAATCCTGAGCAGCACAACTCTATCCACTGTACCTGTGAATTCAGTCTACTGACCATAATGGGTCATCTAATCCAACCTCCCTGCTTAAGCAGGGTCACCCTAGACCACATGGCTCAGGATTGCATACAGCCTGGTTTTTGAGTATCTCCAATGAAGGAGAATCCATGACCTCTCTGGGCAATCTGTTCAAATGCACAGTCACTGCACAATGAAGAAACTCTTCCTTGTATTCAGGTGGAATGTCCTGTGCACCATTTTTTGCCCATTACCTCTTGTTGTGCTGTCTTGCACCACTGAGAAGAGCCTGGCTCTATCATTTTGGCACCCCAGTCCTCAATTCCAAACTCATTGCCTGTTCCTATGTGGAAAACCAGAGACCTTGCCATGCCCAATGGGTTTGCTCTTTCCCCTCTGTCCTCCTTTGCCCAGCAATGTGCCCAGCTCTTCATGTCAATGAACAACAGCACACTGAGAGGTGTTTGAGCTTCACAACCTGAACAAGGAGTGAGAGTGTGGCACTGTTGTTGTGCTGGTCATTATTTCACCCAGTCTGGTGTTTCATAAGGCAGGCAGTGAACTAACAGTGCACTCTGCTATCCCTTGGAGTTCCAAGTCAGCCTCTTTGCAGAACCCTGCCCACGCATAGGGGAGAGCTGTCAAGCTACAACATGCTGGAGCCACCTTGGCACACCTATCAGATTGGTGCTTTGCCTCCACCTCGCTGCTCCTTGCTTTAGCCTCCAAAAGTCAGATGGAAAATAACACTCGAGTACTGTATTGTTTGTTTTCAGTCTTTCTGCACCAAACACAGTAAACATTCCCTGCACTGAGGTGTAGATAGTCCCAGGAACAGCCTACACACAGGACGTTCTCCTGCTGGTTTGTGACCATACATGCCCATGGCTTTTTCCACTTTGGGCTTGTGGTGACAACAGCAGCCACAGCCCTGCACGTGCAATGCTGTGGTGCTTCAATTTTGTGTTAGTGTTGCAATTTAAGGATGTTTGATGCAGCATGGTCTGCTGTAACATAGGGGATGGTATGGGGCAGAGCTTTCAGAGAGGTGCCATAAGCTGTGATGGTCTGAGCATGTCATCAGCTTCCAAGACACAACTTCAGCCCAAGAGAAGTTGCTGTTGGCACTACTGTCTGTGCTGTATGTGTAGAACTACAAGCTTTTCAGAGGGAGGTGGACAGTATCACAGCATATGAGGACAAGCTCCAAGGACAAGGATGGCACAAGGACTACTTGGTGGTGGGAATAAGCTCCCCAGAAGCACTGCTCTGTGTGGTGGGTGTGCTCAGGGCTGTTTCTGGCCCTGGAATACTGGCCTTGGCTGGACTGGGGGGACCAAGGAGGGAAGCATGGGAGCAGGAGTGATATGTGACTCCAAAGGCTCTTCCCTGACTGGAGACACCAGCAAACCTGGGATGTGCTGTCCCTGTTATTGGCCATACACTGCAGCTGACGTGCTAGAAGCATGACTGACCATGCTTTATTTTCTTTCAAATGTTAAATTGTTCTAAGTAAAAGATGGGATAATTTACCTTAATTTAGGTTACTCAGGAAATTCCTGTAAATGTAGTAAATTTACACTGAATTTACTGACTATTCTGTATGGTCTCTCTCCAAGGGTATGTGCACCACCCCACGCTTCTCTGTGTGGACAAACCATTGGGGCAAAAGGGTAGTGGTGTGGGGAAAGAGCTCTTTAATGAAGCAAAATTATAATGAGGTTTTGTGGCTGAAAGCTGAAGCTGAAGAATCCAGACCAGTAATAAGGTGTGCATTCTTGGCCACTGGAGAATTTAATATCTGAAACAATTTGCCTAGGGATATGATGAATTCTCTCTTTGAAAACTTAAATTAAGATGGGGTTATTTTTTTCTAAACAATCTGGTTCAACCAGAAGTTATGGTCTTGATGCTGGAGGTTCTGGGAGCAAGTATCTGACCCAGGCAATGCAATAGTTCAGGCTAGACACTGCAAGTCTCCACTTGGGTGAGATAAAATGCTTTGAATGGTGTACTAAAGAATTGCTTACCTTCATGCTTCAAATCTGAGCTCAATCTTCCCTGAATGAAGAAAAAAGTGAGAACAAATGGCATTTTCTGAATTGTTTCTTCTGTGATGTATTTTTACTCTTTTATCTGTTCTTCCAGTGATTTCTCACTGTTATTAAATGTGCTTGATCTAAAAGGAATCACTTCACCTTTGTAAAGCTTGCTGATCTCTTTTCTTGACCTGGGGAATGGGTTACTGCCTGCCTGTTAGAACACCAGTGCAAAGGGATAATTCACCAGGAAACACCTTAGGCCAAGGAAAGAACTGCACAGTACAGCAGCTCTCTTTCTACTCATTTTCCTGCAAAAACAATCCTTGTGCTTAGCTATTTAAGGAATGCAAAATAAAGTGGTGGTAGTGACTCTGAGCTATTAAGTATATTTTTCTACTCTTCCCTTAGCACAGAGGGGAGTTTTATAAAAGCCCCTGTATTGGGCTGGGTGCAGACCTCCCTGGCTGGAGCA
>NW_008683048.1:19801-28063 GCF_000695815.1 Acanthisitta chloris
GTGGAAGAGCTGTAGCTGAAATGCAATGACATCCAAACCACTGCTACCTGCCCAAAGGGCTCTTGAATCCACAATCCCCTGCAGATGAGCTGGGGCGAGTATGGGCATGGAAATGTTTAGTGCATCACTGGAAATACTTGGGCTGGCAGGACCTAACAGGGCTCTTACCACAGCAGCGCTGAACAGTTAGTAACAGGGTTTTGATGAGGAGGAAGAAAAAAGGCAAATAAGGAGAGGACCTTTGTTTGATACAATCCCATGGAAGTAACCCCCACACCCAAAAGTACCCTACATACTCTTCCAGCATTGCATAGACCTCCAATTTAATCCAGTATTGGTGATCTAGATGAGGCTTGTAATTATTTCAGCTGCTTTTGTACAAGGACCTGGGAGAAAAATGAAAATAAAGGCCTGTATGTGAAATCTACTTGACTTTTCTCTGTCACTATGATAGTGGTGAATGAGTGCCTATGGGGAATGCCCAACTTAATTGTGCTGTCTGTGAATAATGAGTCTTCTCTTAATACCCTGGAATTAGCCGGTAAACAAGAAAGTGCTTTTTGGGAAAATAAACGTAGTGATTCTGGTATTTCCCATGATTTTACATTTAAATTTATTCAGTCAGCTGGTTTGACCAGCCCTTAGACCGTGCCCACACAACTACATCAGTCTGATTCCCTCTCCTGTGCTTTAGGAGCTCATCCTAATAAATGCTGCTAGTTATTTTAACCTGTTAATTTACTGTGAGCAGAGCAGGGATACAGGAGAAAGGAAATACCACTTTACTCCATGTGAAGGTCTTGTGAAAAGCAGGTAATGTCCAAGGAATAAAACTTGTAAATTGTTCTTTAATTTCTTACCATGCTAAAGCCAGGATTCATCCTTGTGCCAATGCTGATTTATTCTTCATTGTTTATAACACAGCTTCACAAGTTTTTATTACTTTTCCAACTTTATTGCCTAGTAGCTATTGAAACAAACAGAAAAAACCTCATGCTTTCATTTAAATGTGGCTCACTTTGGGGAAACAAATACATTTACCAACAAGGATTTTAATTTTTGAAGCAAAAATAATGTTTTATTGAAGAGTGTTTTGGGGAAAACTGCATATGTTTATCTCCCTGTGTTTACTGAAAATAAACAGGCAGAAAAATCGTCTGTACAGAGGTTCCCTTTACTGCCAATGAAGCACACACACTGCACATTAACATGCTTTGTGTTTGGCTAGTAAATTATTTAGTGGAACAAGCAGTTAATCTTCAGTGTCCTAGCCTTGACTCTGTTCTTCATGCTCATACTTACTCTACAGCAAATGTTTCTGCTGACAAATTCCCAGTGATTTTTCATGTTGCTGGCGTAGTCTGGCACATTTCTTCAAGGAAAACAAATCTTGATATCGAATAGGAAATGTTTGGCTATCTGGGTGTACCTTCCATCAGAAGAAGAAACCCATTCTTCTGTTTAACTCTTTTTCAAGAGTTTATTGACTTTAAACAGAAAGAAAAAAACATCTTGTAAATCAGAAAGAGGACACACCGTGATCTCCTGGCAAATATGTAAAATCCTGCCTGTTTGTGTTCCCTCACAGAGCAGAGCTGGAAACAAACAATGAGTACTGTCAGTAAACTTCCAGTAGATGAGGCAACGTGCAATGGCCAGAAACCTCCAATGCTGGCAAACTAGGTGGTGTTGCCAACTAGCTGCTTATACCTTTTTTTGGGGGGGATGGCATTGTAAGATGTAGAGAGCCTGTCCTGGTGGATACAGGCAAACACTGTAAGAGACTGCCCCAGCTCAAAGGAGTTTCTAGTGTCCCCAGGACAGGTAGCACCAGCGCTGGCACGAGATCCCAGGTCATGCCCAGACATTTTTGCCTGCTTCTAAAAGGGATTCCAGATTGTCTGAAGCATTTTTCCTGTATCTATTAACATTAACTAAAAGTGTCATTAGCATAGAATATCTCTACCTTCTGAGGCTCTTCTGATTAAGGATTTCCCACTTCAGGTTTTAGCCCAGCAGGCAGTAAAATATCCATGTTTGAACTAGTGGCAGTGCTGACATGTGAAGGACAGTGATCAGTGGTGGCATCAGGTGTGTGACCCTTTTGAGACGTGGGTTCTCCTGGGACTAAGAGTTTATGACACACAGCCTGTGCATTTGTGCTGTTGCTGTTAACTGTGATAACATAAGGTGCTCAGAGGTCTGGAGCACTTCTCTTGTGGGCAAAGGCTAAGAGAGCTGGGGTTGATCAGCCTGGAGAAGAGAAGGCTCTGGGTAGACCTTACTGTGACCTTTCAGTACTTGAAGGAGGCCTATGAGAAGAATGGGATCAGGCTTTTTAACAAGGCTGGACAAGGGGTAATGGATTCAGACTAAAAGAGAGTGGAAGAATTTTTTTACAACGAGGGTGGTGAAATACTGGCACAAGTTGCCCAGAAAAGTGATGTGGATGCCCAATCCCTTCCAGGGGATTGGGCATCCACATCACTTCTCTGGGCCAGGCTGGATGGGGCTTTGAGCAACATGGTCTAATGGAAATTGTCCCTGCCCATGGTAGGGAGGTTGGAATGAGATGATCTTTAATGTCCCTTCCCACCCAAAGTATTCTAGGAGTCTATAATTCTATGAAGAATAAAGGAAGACATGGCCCTGAGGTGCTCCCTAGCAATAGGGTCCACTCAGTAATGAATTGCAAGGAGCAGACACAACCAAGTGTGTATAACAGAGCTTTCCTCCAGCACAGTGACACTCTGGATGGAAAACCGACCTCATGGAGATTAGTCTGATGGAAGCAGTACCCAATCCTCACATGGAAACAATTTCCACTGCTTTATCTACAAGCTCCTTTGCAGTGTTGGGCGAACTGAAGTCAAATATTACACTTTAAAAGACAATTATGTGTCTTTCACTTCCTCAAGTCCCCCAAAAGCCAAATAGTACTATCTAATCTAAACCACCCCAGCTCTTCTCCATCCCCTCTGACACATGCTGTGCATTACATTTCTGCAGAAATTCATTGCATTCTGGTTCAGCAATCCCTTTGAAGTCCTTGCAAGCTTATCTGTACTCCAGCAAGCAAGGGTGTGTCTCCCAGTCAGCTTGCAGGCGACCATAAAGCAGAAATTTATCCCAGAGGCCACAGGTGCCTCTCAGGGGATTTTTAATTCCGAGTAGCAAGAAATCTCCAGAAGTTACCCCAGAATAAAGAGCTGCCTTCTGAGGCCGTCACTTGGCTGAGGTGCTGCTGAATGTGAGTGGGAATGTAGTGTGGGACACATCACAGTGTCCTGTGGGCATGGTCCACCAGAGCTTGAAAGAAAAAGCTTCAAGAAAGCACTGAAAATGGTCACAGTTGCCTTTAGGTACAAGTGAGCAGCAGAAACAAAGTGGGGCTGGCAGGAGGAATCTGGCTAGCTCTCCCCTTCAAACTCTGGGAAATCCTGGTGTATCAGAGCACTCTAACTCCCTAGGTGCATCCACCAGCATCAACCTTACCCTGCCCAGCTCCACTCCCACTCTCCAGAAGGTGTCCAGACCCTGCTCCCCCTGTCCTAGCCTCAGGGACCCACATCCATCACCATTCTCACTCCCTTTCTTACTAACCACAAACAGCTTCCCTTAAAAAAAAGCTGGAAAATGGTTTTACTGCCACAGGAGAAAAGAAAAAGAAAAAAGTCTGACATTAATTCTGAGATGAAAATGGCTGAACAAGTATTTATGTTGATTTAAGGCTGTTCTTGTTACATTCTTGAGACTACTGAGGTTATCTTGTAATCCATCTGAATTGCAGCTTGCGGCATTTTCAGCTAATTTTCAATTGTGCTGCATTTAACTATTCTTTACCTCCTCCTGCCTCCCTGTAAATGGAGAAAAACATACATCAGGCTTTGGAAACCCAAACCTGTAGCCTCTGAGGTGTCTCTGCATCAGAAAATGGAGGCAGAGCATGCTCAAAGGGAGAGGTTTTGGGGACTCATGAGATTTTTGACTCTGCTGAGAGGCAACACTTTGCCACTGCTGGGTTTTGGCTAGAGGAGGGTTCACTGAGCAGCACTCTCTCTGTTTATTTTCTGAATGTTTTGAGTGAATGCACATCTCTATAGATGTTTAGAGAGCGGCAGCACTGGAGATGAAGTTTATTTATTCGCAAGATATGTATCATGCAAACAGCTGTGGACTGCTTCTCCTCACTGCTCTGTTGATGAGGTTCAGCTCCCAGCCCAGCAGACCACCCGATCTGGCAGGGAGAGTCAGCACAGCCCCCTGGGAGCAGAGGTCTGCATTGCCTGCAGGCTCCTGCCTCTTCTCCAGCAACTATCATACCACGAGGCTTATCCCTTTCTGAAGCTGGAGCTCTGTGCAACAGGCTGAAAAGTGAGTGAAAAGCTCGACATGACCTGGGAACTCACAGCCCAGAAAGCCAACTGTGTGCTGGGCTGCTCACCATGAGAGCATGGGGAGACACTGGCACAGGTTGCCCAGAGAAGCTGAGGATTCTCCATTCCTGGAATTGTTCAAGGTCAGGTTGGATGGAGTACTGAGCAACCTGACCTAGTGAAAGGTGTCCTTGCCCATGGCAGGGGGTGTTGGGCTAGATGATCTTTAAAAGTCCCTTCCAACTCAAACCATTCATTGATTCTAGCATGGACATGAGGATTTTGGAAGACCTTTTCCCTTTGGTGAAGCTAATTCTCTTTCCCCACCATTCTCTCTGTTAAGGGAAGAGCTACAAAAGTGTGGCAAATTCGTCAAAATTTTGGTTGTGAGGCATAAGGAGAAACTTCTCCTGGGTCTGTTTGATGATATTCTCAAGCATCCAAGAAAAGGAAGTCTAGGCACTAAATCCTGTGTGTGACATATCCAAGGACCAGACAGACTTTCCTGCAGGACAAAGCAGCTAGATGTCTCTAAGCAGATGAAATCACAGCATGATTTTCCTCTGGGATCTTTTGAAAGTCATTCCCTGTGGAAGGTAGGGCTTAACCCCATTTTTCACATCCCTCTGGAAAATGCTCCTGGTCTGCTCCTTACCCCTTAAACCAGCAGAAACCTGGGGCTCCAAGGCAGAGTACGTGCAGAGAAACCTTGTGTTTCCACATCATGACCTGGTTTCATGGCAGTTTTAATGGCAGCACCAAATGAGCACCTTCCTTTCCTTCTCCAGCTTCTTTTTGCTTTTGTCTCCTCTTCTGCCCCCCAGGCACTCCTGTGGTATGGAAAGAGACCCATTGCTTATAGGTACCCCTGCCTGCTTGTTTGCAGGGACAGGGTTAAACCTTGTGCTATTTCTTATCTGTAAATGATGTTTTCCCTGTTCAGCACAATTACAAATGCAGCTCCTTTGCTTTTAGCTCAATTTTTCACCACTTGCTTCCTCCATCCCACCACTCCCTGTCGGTTGTACTCTGACGATCACAGTAGTTTCTGTTTAAAATGTTTCAGCTTCTCTGTTTTCCAGAAGTAAGTGGGAGCCTGTTGCTACATGCTGAGCAGGGTGGGACTGCTGATTCCTTTTATTTATTTTTTTTCTTTCCTCTCAGAAAGTAGATTGCTGAATGTAGGGCTTCAGGGAATAAAATTTACAGGAGAGCAATTGCCTTGTATGTTTTTAGCGCAGAGCTACCTCGCTGGCCAACACAGCATTTCACCCTTTGCTTGCCATGAAAAACTGTTGTTAGTGCTTTCTGTAAGCCAGGGATCAGTGTTTGTCCAATTCCTGACTCCTTAGGACTCTTTTCTTGTTCTCTGTGGCAAAAATGAAACTTGTTGCTTTCAGGTGCATTGCTGAATTGCTCTTATTTGAATGTCATGAGACTGGATATGCCAGGAAAAAAACTGAACTCCCATTTAAGTATCTTCTTTTTGAGAGATTTTTTAGACTTATCGTCTGTCATTGATCATCATTATGGACCATTTCAAAGGACATGCAACATTTTGGGGTGTATTCAGCACAGGAAGGTGGGGAGAGACCATCTCTTGTGAGTCCTGATGGAGAACATGCATGGGACAGGGTCCTGTAGATCCCCAGCCAGGAGCCAGGGCTGCCTGTCTGTGCCCAGGGGAAGGACTGCAGAGCAGAGAGGGGACAGCACAACAGGTCCCCTCTGTCCTCCCACACACACACTGCTTCCTCACAGGAAGCATCGTGGGGGATCTGCTAGGATGTTTTAGGGTTGTTTTTTTTTCTGCCTGTGTTTATGCTCTTAGGACCTGATCTTCCTAAACAGCCAAGGGCCAGGGCCAAGAAGCACTGCTTCTTGCTGTGCACAGCCAGCTGGGCAGCAGCACCAAGCAAGGTCCCTGAGTGCCTGGTGCTCACTCAGCACTTCTCAGGGGAATGTGTACACACTGCAAGGTGGGATTTCAGTGTGCCAGCCTCACTGGCATCTGGTCACATTTATGCTGGCTGGGCTGTGTGACCTGGGACACAGCCATCACCTCTCCATGGCCTGGCTCAACTGAGAATGCTGTGCATCTTTCCCAGTCTCCAAGCTTTTGTGCAGCTTGCTCCCAGTATTTGCACTCAGGATTATTTCAGAGTGAACAAACAACAGTTCTAAGACTTTACAAACCTTGTTTATTACATTATTGTGTTCCTCTTGCCCAAAACACTCCTGTTACCTGCTCACCAAATGCAAGATAACCATGTCCTGTTGGCTCTACAAGGCAGTCTTTGGCAAATTAAAGGAGCACTCAAGTTAACAACCAGCAAAAGCAGTCCTGCACATCCACACAGACCTGCTGTATTCTTCCCACTAGAGGACAGTAGCTGGTGTACACAGCCATCAGCAGCATTTTACAACAGAAGCAAGAATAAAACAGCCCTACCCTTCCTGTAGAAACATGTTCCTTTTTAGTGGTTTTCACATAATGAATCCCAGTGAATATTTAACTAACTCTCCCCTGTAATCAAGTTTCTGGCCTCCCTACTTGGATCCACAGCGTAAAACACTTCCTGACCCGTTGTGTTCAGCAGCCCTGGGAAGGCTCCGGCAGGATCTGTGTCTCTGCTCAGCTGGCATCAGAAGAGCAGCATGGTCCTTGTTGGGTTTTTCTCATCCAGCAATCACCAATATGACCTTTGTTACCCTTTAAGAGATGGAATGGATCTTTATGACCTCAGCTTGGCTATCTAAATCAAAAGCAGGGACAGGCTTTCTCTGCAAACCCTGAAATATTGCTGTATATGTATACATGGATGAATATTCATTGAGATGCATATGAATATTCAGTAATGCTAGTCTAGATTTCATGCAAAGCAAGCTTCCCTGCAGCCCTCCATTTAAACCAGGAAAGAATGAAGGAGAAAAGTATGTTTCTGGGTCTGCGTGAGCAGGAAAAAAGGGCAGTGTGAATCCATGTGCTGACCTGGGAAACCTTTCTGTAGTAAAATCCATGACTTCTGTTTAAGGCACTCCCCATGCCTGTATGAAGCAGCAAATCCCTATTTGTCTTTGAGTTTACCTGCCTGATAATTATTTTTTCATCCCATTTTTGGGGCTGGAGCTTGTGAACACGGTTACAGAGTTAACAGATGAGGGCTGTTAAACCTCGGTGCCTCTCTGTTTATGTGGAGACTTTCTTGGGCAGGTCACTGGCTTCTCTCCAGTGGCAATCCAGTCTCTCAAGTGAAATTGTGGGCACCTTAATCACCTGGCGAAGTGTAGGAGGAGGTCATCTTACAGTGGGGACTGGAGCTGATAGAAGGCATGGCTTTCACTGAGAGAGAGATGTGCAGGAAGAGACAAATTCCTGTGAAAACTACAGTAGGAGATAGGGAAGTGAAATTATGTGCAATGGACCGGAGGAGAGGAAAGAATATGAGCTGCTTGGGGAATGCTGACTTAGAGATGTTTGAGGGTTGAGAAGAATGAGGCAGGGAAATAGTTGTAGGCATTTAGTGCTTTATTACCCAGGGTTCTGGAAAGTAAAAGAATTACTTTTATTTCAATTTTTTGAACTGCTACAGAGTGACTGTGCCTGCCTGTGCCTGCTGCTGGGCCTCTGAGAGAGTGAACTGGAAACACAGAGCTTGGCACTGTAGAGAAGGATGTGGGAAGCAAAAGGGTCTGCTGGGATTTGGTGGTGTGGGATGGCTCGGTCACAGGGCCCTGCCCAGAAAAAGGACAGAGTGCCTACACTTTGGGTCCTTCCCATATAGTTTTCTGCTTCTTCCAGGATTCAAAGTGTAACATGAACCCGGGTGTGAGCCTGACTTCACACCTTCTGCTCAGAGGTTGCGCCTGAAAGTAAGAGCACTGC
>NW_008683048.1:28089-32475 GCF_000695815.1 Acanthisitta chloris
GTTGTAATATTGCAGGAAAAGCTGCCACAACCACCAGTTGGTCTGCTTAGACAACAGAGCTCCAGTAAACAAACCACTGTGTATTGATCCACTGGAAACAGAAATAAGAAGTGCATGGGCCAACAAGCAAAATATATCCAAGATCTGCAACAGAAGGTCAAATTGTCTTTACAGCCTTTGTCTTCTCATTTTTCGAATTCTGGCTCTCTCTTACTGTGCCCTGCTCAGCACTGAGAAGGAGTTTATTCACATGGTTTCTCTGAGGTCTGCTGTAAGGGAGTTTGCTCTTAAAAGATCCTCTCCAATAGGTGCTTCTTTCCACTCTTTTAGAAAAGATACCATTCCCCAAGAGCCAGAGGTGCCCTATGAGGACAGCGTGTGACAAATTCTCTATGAGGGAATACATAATAAATTGAGGATTTTCTTTTATTTTGATTATTTAGTATTCAATATTTGCATTATGGAAGTGCCTGGAGGATCCAGCTGAGATCAGTGTCCTATTGTTCTAAGCCATGCATAAAAACACGGTCAGAGATGAGGAGCTTACCATCTAAATAGATGAACTGGATAAAGGGTGGGAGACAGGAAGCATCTATTATTCTCATTTCATAGCTGGAGAGCTTGGACATAGCCAAAATAAGTGCCTTTCCCAGGAAAGCCAATGTAGAAGGACCAAAAGCATCAAATGTCCAGGATCCCAGTGTAATACCCTGCTCATAACACACCACATTTCCTGTTTAAATATGTCTTGCAACAATAAAAACAACAAATATTTTTTTAATATTTTCCTTAAGACATACAAAATGAGAGGAGCAGCAGAAAGGTTACATGGCTACAAGGCATAACAATCCAAAGGGAGTGTTGATACTCAAATGCCATTACAAGATACTGACACAACAGTAGTGAAAATAATCCTTCTTTTCCCAACTGCTTGGTCTTACTGCCTGAAGAATCTTCTCTTAGAAGATTCCTCTGTGCATAACACAGGGGAAGATCAAAAATTGATAGACAAGGGCAATTAATTTGCCACTACCTTAACCAGAATGAAGGTATTTTTGTTGATAAACACCCAGTAAAACTATCCCTTTATGGACCAGGAACTGCAGCTCCCCTTCCTGTATATACTTCGCTGCAAAAGAACTTGGTAGCCCATCTGCTTCACACTCTGATGGATAATAATTGGATCTATTGGCATTAAAACTAGTTATTTCTTATGTCAATTTTTTGGTTTAACAACGTCTTGAAGTTATACATAGTGAGGACTAGAGATGGAAGTCTCTCACTAGTAGTTAGGAAGGGTTTGTGTTTATACAAAGTGACTTTCCCCTAAAATATAAAGAGCGACTTTGCCTATTTTTGAAAAGAAACAGATTTTCAGAGTGGGTTCCTGTGATTTGCTTTTTTGGTACCCTAAGAAAAAGTTCAAAGCTGCCAGGAAAGGGAGCCATAAACACCTTGGAAATCGGGTAAATATTTTAGCTTCCAGAGTTTGGGTTCAGGCACTTAGCTTTAGAAGAAAGAACTTACAAAATAAACCCAAACAGAAACCTCCAACAAGCATTTAATTGTATCCAGCATGGTCAAGCAAAATTTTAGGCTGTGACAGTTTGAATAACGGAGAAGGATTGTTGCTTCCCATTGTCTTTGGTGGAGAAGGCCAACCCTCAGTGATGTGCATGGCTGAATTAGGATTTGGAAGGTTCCTCCTCATAGATCTCTGCAACTTGAATGTGTGGGGTTTCTTTTTTTTTTTTTTTTTTAATTTATCTTTCTGTATTGCATTCCTAGTTTTGTCAGGTAGAACTGTGATATGTTAGCAGGTCCTACACTTGGAGAACAGCTCAGTACTGCAGAACTTGCTTCCCTGGGGTACCCATGGCCTCCCTTGCCATCTGTCTGCAATGTGGCAGGAGCTGAGGCTTGTTCCTCACTGAGCTTCCATGGATGAGTCAGTTCCCGTGGAGCCCTGGCTACACTAGTAACTCCAGCACTTAAAAGAAATGTCAGAGACTCTGTGAGGATTAGAACTGAGAAGTGCTCAGAGCTCTGTGTTAGATTTTTTTCTACAGTGACTTTTCCCACATTACTCGGAGGGATTGGTTGCCTATCTCACCTCATCTCTCTGCAGACACAAGCTCTTTGTCATCTGCTTAACCTTCTGCCTTCATCCCTAGAAGTCGGACTTTTATGGATGACTTGGGATCTTGTGGGTCCAGCCCAGGTGCAGCCTGAAGTCAGGAACATCTTCACCTTACCCTGCCAGGTGAAAGAGATGTCGGGTGGAAATTAATTCATCTCCTCACCTCTGTTTGCTCCTCACTAGGGGTTTGGCAGAGCCCAGCTGTGCCTTCCCTGCAGCTGGAGCCCCTGGTTCGTACCCTGCTCCTGTTGAACATTAACTGTATCCCTGCCTGCGTGCAGAGGGAGGACCAGGGTTCAGCTGACAGCAGCGACAAAGAGCTGGCAGGGCTGAAAGATTCAATTTAACTTTCTTTCTCCTCCCCCGCTTCCATATGCGAGGGGACACAGCACTGTTCCTGCTTTTGAAACTTGCAGGGCAAAGGAGCATTGGTGTCCTCATTTTCCTTCCTCCCTATTGATGTATCATTGCCAGGATGAAAAAGGACGTCTCAAGAGCTTTTGAAAAAATGGGTGACTACTCAAGACATTTTATAAAGGAGGAAGAATGGGAAAGAAAATAGGACTCGGTAGGGGGTAGAAGGAGCCTGAATGTGTGCCTTGTCTGTCTATTCTTCTGCTTGAAACCTGGAGCTGTTGTTCCTATTTCAGTTCAAACTGTCACCTTTAGTTCATGATGGCTTTACTGCCCTTGCTCCTGAACCTCAACAGATTGGGGCTTATTTACCTATTCACACTCTACTGTGGAACCTCATTAATAGGCTTATTAGCCACACCATTCACGTGCAGGAGGGCTCACAGAAAAGATCCCAGCCACTTTGAGAGGAGGAGGAAAAAACTGTAAAGAGATTATGCTCTCATTCAGCAGCCTAACTGCTATGAAAGGCTCCCTGGGCCCACTGAGATCTCTTGAAGCCTAAATATGATGACAGAATTGATCTCCCCCCCTCCTTTAATTCCAAACATGCTTCTGCTTTTCTCAGATCGAGGAGCTGGGCTGTTGTGGGCCACTTTAGGAGAATGTGGCTCATTTAAGAGAAAAGGCTGCTATTGATAGACCGCTATCTTTTCATCCCCAAAAAGAATAAATTCTGACAAGTGCTTCCAGACCTTGGAAATAGGTGTTCTGATTTGTCATTTTTAGTGGAATGCTTCCTTTTCTTTCAGAGTATGCAAAGATATTGATGAATAGGGAAAGGTATTGCAGCTTCCTGTGCTGGACAATAATTTATGTGAGAATGTGTTAACAATGTTTTCAATGGGCGAGGGACATGCTCAGAGCTGGGAAAATTGCATCTTGACTGTGACATCTCAGCTTCTCAATTAGAACATTCAGATGTCTGTTGCTTTAGGAGCAAGAAAATATTAAACCCATGTTTCTAATCAATTACAAATTTGTCTGCCATCACTCACAAAGCCTGCAATACTGGAGGGAAAATAAATTCTGAGAGGTAAGTGCATATTCTGCAAAAAACTTGTTTTCAAGTTTTTGGTGTCTGAGAGTTTGTAAATAGAAAGTTTCACTATGCTGTGTGGCCACAGTCCTTGAAAATCCCCTTGATCAATATTGCACACAACGTATAAAATGTACAGTAGAGCTATGCTTAAATAAAGTAACATTAAATTGATCAACACTGATTTAATTTGAGGCAACCACCACTTATTGATTTTGTTGTCAAGCTGATTCTACACAGCGAGCATTACATAGACTCTGTATTCAAAACCTTTTAGTTAATGGTATCTAAAGCAAATGTTTTATTAAGCAAGGATCAGGCCAAGCTATATTGAATTTTGAATACCCATATTATGCAGTTTTAAGTCTGTGTGTCCAGGCAAATGATGTTTGCCTAACTTTTTGACAGCTTTTCCCATTTGGGCAGCACACAGACAGGTATTAATGGTGCTTTGTCAGACAAATTCGCAGGGAGTTGGAATCAGGCTTGGAACTGAAAGACTCCAAAGAGTGATTTTTGGAGTGGGTGTTATCCAACCATTCTCCCTATCTGGAACCAGCCATGGCTTCTGAGCCAGAAACACTTGAGGAGAGGTTTTGGGGGAGGTTGTTGAGCTGGGACCACTTTCGTGTGAGGATGTAGGTGCTGCCTATCATCACCCAGGGAGGCACCAGGCCGGACTGGCAGTACCACAGGCTCCGTGCCGCGGTGCGACGCGCCACGCTCCCCATCTTTCCTTTCCAACACGTTGGAAAACTTTCAGCGGAGCGGGAAGCGCGCGGGGTTCGTGCCC
>NW_008683049.1:0-4954 GCF_000695815.1 Acanthisitta chloris
GCCGCTGTGGGAGGTGGACGGTTGTTTTCTTATTTTAAATGGCTCGTGGCTCTGTTCGCGGCCCCGCGAAGTTTTGCAAGGGAAGGGCTTCCAGTGTTTCTTCCTGGAGATGGAGTTGAACGTGGGGTTTCACGTGTTGTACTACTGAATTCCATTATCAGGCATTCCAGCTTACAAAACCCATGCGCTCTCCTAGTCCTCTTTGTACTGGTGATAGTTTCTAGCCTGGTATCATCCACAGATATTTCACAAGTACATTGTCACTCCTTGGCTACTAATTTATTGAAGTGCGGCAGGAGGAATGTTACAAGTAACTCTTCTGTCTCTTTCATGTAGCTTTCTTATTCAGAGAACAGGCAAAAGCAGAGCTGTGTTGCCTATTGAGGTGCTTTTATTTTACCAGATGCAAGTATGTTGCAGTAAAAGAGGATCAGTAAAAGAGCTACTTTCAAGCCCTGCTCTATAAGGCTTTTGCAAATGTAAACACCAATGTAAAAGTAGAAACTTAATTGAATAAGTGTAGCTCTGCTGCATCCTGGATATAGAGTCATGTGTCTCGTGTGATGTCTTTGCATTTTTCTTTGGGAATCTGAAAGCCTGACAAATTCAATGGAATTAACAGAAACAGATTGGAAACCACTCAGACCATCTTACTGCTTCAGTGCAGGTCTGGAATGGCTAACGCAGGTCATTAAGTACAGTCCCCAATAACTGATGACAGCTGGGGCACAGCTGTCTAGTTTTGAAATGCCTGCAGAGTGTACCCCAAAACCTTTGACAAACTTGAAGTTTTTAGTAAAGGTGTGCCTTTACTAGAAGTTTTAGTGTGCCAGGTGAAGGAGAAATTGACTGAAGGCATCAGAAGTGCCTCACATGGTAGGATGTTTGTTAAATTACATTCCAGATGATCCTAAGATGTCCTTCTTTTTTTACTTACAAAAGAGTGAAAAAAGGCATTCAATCTCCATTTGTCTGAGTCAGAGAATTCCTTGCAGTGCTGGACTGGGCAGTTAGTTTAGCCTTCAGTTCTCAAACAGGAGGTAGTAGCAAGACATTGGAGAGCAGCTGAATACTGCTTGGAGCTGCCACCCTTTATCTGTGGAAAGAAAGCAAATGTGTTGAAAGAAAGGAATAAAAGTTCTGGTTACATAGGTGGCTGCTGGAACACTAAAATAACATAACTGTCCAGTCTGTAAATGTAGTAAAACCAGATCCTTTACACAGGTACACCAACACAAACTTCTTTCTTCTTCTATATGTAGGTATATCTGTTTTCCTGTCCTTTCCAAAAAGTCACCAGTGCAATTTCAGAACAGCTTAAATTCTTTTTCCCAGCTCTTGTCTGGAAGACCATCTCATGTCTCTTTTGTCAGGCAGTTACAAAGCTTTTAATTTTTGATCCATGAAATCAGTGTTGTGTGCAGGGCATTGTCATAACTTGTGCCAATAGCCTTCTTTAGCTTGGGCTGGAGTTGCTGCAGGAAATGAAATATGTGTGTATTTCGCAGAGCAATTGGATAAACTTGTCCATCTTTAGCCAAGCAAAGTTTTGTGAGGAGGCACAGTGATTTTTTTTTTTGACATAAATCTGTTCAACTGTGCTGTTTCAGGCCAAAGATTCACCTGAGACTGAATATGATATTCACCTCTTCAGCAGTGATACTTCCCCCAGTACTGCTCCAGCCTCTATAATTTCAGCTCAAAGGCTTCTTGAGCCAAGTGCAATTTCTTATTTGTTTTTATTCTATGAATGTATTGAGCTCTCCTTGTGCTCATATAAGCATCAGCATCCTTAGATTATGATTTCCATACCTCACTGCTCTGTTTATTCTTCCTATGTTGCTTCCATGTGATGAGTTCTCAGCTTACAGAAAAGGTTACTTGTCCCTAAACGCATGATTTCACATGTTGTACTACTGAATTGCATTTTCTGGCATTCCAGCTCACAAAACCCATGAACTCTCCTGTATAACTACTCAGTCCTCTTTGTACTGGTGGTATCTTCTAGTCTGGTGTCATCCACAGAAATTTCACAAGCACATTATCACTCCTTGGCTACTAATTTATTGAAGGGTGTCAGGAAGAATGTTACAAGTAATAATTATCTCTTGTGATAATTCCCACCATTCATACAACCTATTGTAGTTTTTCCTCTTTAGCCAAGTTCTTTGTGTATCTTAAAAGGCTTGTTTCTATTTTCAGTAGAATTTAAGTATCATGTCTTGGATGAAATTAAAAGTATGACTAAGTATTATTTCTATTTTAAATAACTTCAAACATTTTATTTAAGTGTATATAGATTAACTCCACATATATAACTGATTTCTGGTACAGCAGTAATGAAAATATTCTTTGACTTAAAAAACTTAACTAATCCTGTGTCCATTTACTTCCATGTCTTTATTGCTTCTTTCAATACTGTGGACAAACTTGAAACATCATGTAGTAAAACAAAGGTTTATAACCTGGTCAAGTTTAATATCAAAACCAGGTAAGCTTTTCTCCCCTTTCCACATAACGGGAGTTTGAAAATTTTCAGGACTCCACTTCTGTTGGATAGAAGCTTTCCAAATAAATGGTTTTTGCTGTTCTGTAGTTAGGCAGCTGTCCGGCAGTTCAAGGGGTACTATTTTAAGACCCTTTGGTTATTTCCTTGAAATGCTTGTCTGAAATCACATTCCCTCTTAGTCTTCTTTTGCTTGACTAAGCAATCTGTGGTTTTTGTCCTGTCCTTTTAAAAGGACTCTCCATCTTTTTGATTGTCTTGTGGTTCTTCTCTGCACCTCTTGCAATAGGAAGTCATCTTCGTTGCATGTGAGTGAACAGAATTCTACCCTGGAGTGAACTTGGTGAGGCTCTCAAACAGCAAAAGTGCTTTCTTGACTCTAAAAGCTACTCAGTTTTCTGCATTTTAGATTGTTTGCCTGTTTGGGGAAGACACCCACACTGATGGCACAGGTGAATGCTGCCAACTGATACATGCAGATCTTTCTTTACTGCCTTAACTTTTAAGACATCTATTTTAGGAAGCCATGTATGAACCTATGTTCTAATTCTTCCCATTTATGCACATCCATGTCTTCTGTTCTAGTTGTTCTTCAGGTTTTCTTGAAAGTGGCAAACCCTATTAGGTCAGTGCTGCCTCTTCTCCTAAAATCCCTAAGTAAAACATTAGGTAAATGATGTATAAACTGATTTTTCTGGCTCTCCATTGAGTAGTTTTGCTAAAATCTCTTTGCCTAAAAGTATCATGTATGTTGCATTTTCTGACTCTGAGTGCTGAGTACAGCTTGCACTACTCTTCCATCTCTTTGTTTATTTGCTGATGTTTTGGTAATACCTTGTGCTTGTTGGGCAACTGCTTTATGGGAGAGTCACTGCAGAAAGGTTATTGCTCAGCATGTGTGGAATTGGAGACTTGACAGTGCTGATTCTGGTTTGTTTCTGGGAGTTTGTTGCTGATGTGAAGTGCTAAGTGTGGTTGGCAGACTCTTTTTGAGGAAGGAGATGGGACATGCAAGTAGTGACTGATGGTAAAACAGTGCATGTGTGCATTATAGTCCAGATTTCTGTTTCTATTTGCGTGTCTTTTTTGGATCATCCAAAAGACTCGGGGAAGTTGGCGTATCTTTTTCGGATCATCCAAAAGACTCGGGGAAGTTGGAAAGCTTTGAAAGTCTGGAATGCTTTTTTATTACTCTTGAAAGCTTTCAAAGGTTGAGATGACTACTGCTGTGAAAGGATCTGTATCAGTGTTGGGATACCTAACTGGCTTGTATTGAATTATGTTAAAAAACATACACTGCTGCTATAAATTTTGTGCAATAGTATTGCACATCTCAAAGTAATACTGCATTGAAATTGCAGCCTAGAATTAAGAGCAAAAAAGTAGAAATCAGTACTTAAATACATGAAGTTAACCTTTTATTTATTTCTGAAATAATTTTTTAGTCCAACTTGCCTTCTTCTTCAGGTGACAGTGAATGTCGAAGAAACAAAACTATGAAATTGGCATGTTGATAGCAATAGTCAGTAACTGCAACTGTTATTCCTTAATTCTTCTACTTAACTTGTACTCTATGTAAGAAATATGCATGGTATGTGTTCAAGTGTTTGGAAATAGTAAAAAAGCAAAGGGCACCAAAGTGAAGTTTGCCTTTTTGACTTTGGTTCTGCTGTGCCAAACCTATAGATTCAGATTCAGTGTCACTGAAAACCATACAGGAACTCAGATTCACTCAGTGTGGGCTATAAATGTTACCCAGTTAATGATTATTTAATCACAGAAGCCCAAAGGGAAGAGAGCATCTGGATTATTGAATTCAGTCTTTTTGATTATCTGAGAATATCATTTTATAATCTCATTAATAAACATAATCAACAGGTTTCTTCTGCCCTGCAGAAATTCCTGTCTTCCCCACTCTTAGCAGGATGTTGAAAACTCTGTAGTGGCTGTTTAGGTGGGCTAAAGCAGTACTTACTGTATGTGCTCCATGGCTTGCTGGAAAGGCAAATTAATATTTCTTGTTCTTTCTTTGTTTTCCATGATGGTTATTGCTGCAGAAGCACACATTTTGGAGCTCATAACTGCTATAAGGAGTAGTGATGACCTTTGTAATGAGATCTTCAATTCGTATTATGTCCTTTGTGGTTCTTGATCCCATGCTTAGATAAAACATCTTAATTAGTGTATAAGTAAGTATATGAACTGACACAAAAGCCACCTGTGAGGAGCTGGTCTGTGAAGAACTTCACTCTGCCATTGCTGTGCACTGCCAGTTTGAGCTGTGGGGATTTTCTGAAGTGGAATAAAAATTAGGTAGGTGTAATGGTGTGAGAACTTCACCAGCAGTGGATATGTTTACACCATCACTAGAAAATTTGAGGATAGTCTCTGGCAAAATGAAAGGACCTTTTGTGCTGTAAAATGTCATGGAGAAGCTTTTAGGGAAAG
>NW_008683049.1:4971-15699 GCF_000695815.1 Acanthisitta chloris
AAAAGGTCTAGTTTGGATAAATCTTGAGAGCACCACGTGCAGCAGCCTGAATAACCTACAATCAGGAGTTGCCCTCGAGGGGACCGAACTTCACTGAGGTAATTTGTACGGGTGGAAAAGCAGGCATGAAACTGAGAAGTGGAAGAAATGTTCTAGAACTGGCTGTTGTGCTGAAAGGCGAGGGTCGGGAAGCTGCCCCATCCGCAGGTCTGCAGGAGCGATCCACGGTCTTGAGCGGCCTCTACTGGTTCCCGGGCAGGAGATTAGGTAGCAGGAGAAAAGCTGCCAAAGTGGGTGGGTGTGAAACGGTGTTGGTGCTTGTTATAATTATTAATAATTTTCTTGGAATAAAGTATTCCTTTTGGGGTAAACGTTACTGCTTGTACGAGTTTCTCTGTGTCTCTGTTCTTGTCCTTTGTTCTCCCGCTCTGGGCTTGGTCAGACAGCCTGTTTAATCAATTTTGTTCTTCTGGACTGTGAACAGAACTGAGCTGGGAATTTTGGATCTGCTGGTTAGATACAGTAGCTATGTTTCATTCCCGTAGGGGCAACAATTAAGTGTCCTTTTTTGATGAGAGCTAGAATGAGAGATCACTCATTAGTGAGTGAAGTAAATGCTGATAGATTTGTGCTTGGGCAGGGATTGCTGACAATTGCAGACAGCAGTGAAGTACTTTGTAGTTCAGGTCCCAGAAAGTGGGAAAAGGGTATGTTCATGCTGCCTGAATCTCCAAGTGCCCTCTGGAAGAGCAAGCTTGGAACTGTGCATAAGGAAAATGCCATGTGTGATTTGATTCAGTGGTGTATATGAATGAGTATTGTGTACATTCCTTGGGGGAGGGAGGACTTTATAAGGGGAGGTGCTGTCTTTTGTTTGTTTTTAAAGCAAGGCTGCACCAAAAAGTACTTAGCTTGGTTTGCCAGTCTGTGTTTGCCTTTGTTCTAAGATATACACATATTGGAAGACTGAATTTTGAGTTCCCGAGGAGTCCAGCAAGGATAACATTACACTTAGAGTGTGGCTCCCATTAATGCGAGATGTTTCTTTAGGCGTTGAACACTTCTGAAAATGAAAGTTGTCTGGGAAACAGAGGGCTGCAATCCTGAGCCATGTGCTCTAGGGTGGGCCTGCTCGCGTAGGGAGGTTGGGCGAGATAACCCATTATGGTCCCTTCCAACCTCACAGATTCTGTGAGCCTTACCTTCTCAGAAAAAAGGCCCAGGCATGTGAGTATTAGACATCACCATTTGCCTGGACTTCCCATACTACCAGATTCTGCAAGTGGTATTTGTATTTGCCAATGTATTCCCAATACTAATATCATTTCCAACTGTAGTAGGGCACAAATGAGGACACTTGGTAAATCAGTTAAATGCTGAAAGTTGGGTGATTCTGTGAACATTCCTTTTTTCTGGTCGGGGTTATATGGCATACCCGTGTTGTAGCTCAGAAACAAGGGCATGAACTGGGTCTCCAAACCTGTCAGCATCCATGTTTTGTTTAGTGCACATTCTAGCTTTTTAAACATTAATGTGTCAGGAGAACATTCATTCATTCATTCATTCATTCAGCCTCTTTACTGAAGCAGTGTCCACATCTGCATTCATCGAATCTGTGCAGGTGAATGTATGTGCATGGTTTAGGAAGGTGCATTTGGCAGTGAGGGTCTCAGGATTTCTGAAAGTGTCTAAAATGTAAAGATCTGATATAAACACAGTTGTACTGGGTAGGTATTGCTATAGACCTAAAGATAGTGTTAATAATCTCTTGTAACGTTTCAGGCTGCTTTTAAGTGGGCAATATGTCTACCACATCAGATGAGCCTTTTAATTTTGTATTATTTGCTGCCCATTATCTACAAGGAAAGAGAGAACCTCAAATATTTGGGACAGCAGAATCTTGATGTTAATATGACACATTTTGTGGGAAAAGGTTGCTTTTTCAGTCTATCAGTAGGCGTTAAAATGTAGCAACTGGACCAAGTTAAAAGGATCATCTGTCTGCAGACACACACATATCAGGCAAGATGTTTTTGTCCTTTATGATGGAGGAAACAAAAAAGTGCCTTTCTCCAGGCAGGTCTGGCAATACTAAACAACCTTAGCAAGTGCTTCAGTGAAAAGAGAAGTGTGTGCTCTGAAGTATGTGGGTGCAGGTTTATCTCACATGTTCTATACCCTGTATTTTGCCATCATTCCATTTGCTGCAGATGGATTCAACTAAAATGAGTTTTCACCTCACTACTGATCAAAGTTTGCCATCATCTCAAATATTTGCATTTCATCTGTACAGATTAAGTGTACTCTTCTAGTATTGTAGTGCTGCATCCCTGCAAAGACCAACTTAGAATCATGGAATCATCAGGTGCTATGGAGGAGACGGCTAAGATTATCAAGTCCAACCATTAACCTGCCACTCTGCTCTAACCCCTAAACCATATCCACCAGTGTCAGATCCAGATGCTTCTTAAATACTTCCAGGGGTGGTGACTCCACCACCTCCCTGGGCAACCTATTCCAGTGCAGTCCCTGACTAACAGGGAAACATTTTTCTTAACATCTGATCTGACTCTCCCCTGTCTCAGCTCATGGCCATTCCCTCTAGTCCTTGACTTGAATAATGTGGTGTCACATTTATTTAATATCACATCTGATTCTACCCAGCATGACTGTACACTCTAATTTACTGCTAAATCTAATTTGTTTTGTCTTTGCCTCCCAGATGTGCTTTTTTAATTCACTTTTTTTTTATGACCTTGGCTTGGCTACTGGTTAAAGATGGGGCATTTTATTTATAGTTTAATTGTCTTTTCCTTTAGTGCTAGTAGACAGTTTTACAAGGTCTGTTCTGAGATGTTGTCCTTAGAAGCAGAACTTTGAATTTAAAAGCAGATTTATCATTAAAGATGTTAAAATCTGAGAAGAATCTGGTTAAGTGCCCAACCCTTTTCTGTTTGATTGTCTGCCACATAGTACTTGGCAAAAACGTCCCCAACTTGTCTAGACAGGTACAAAACCTTGTTACCAATACATAGTAGGTATGTGCTTTTCTGCCTGAAGTTTTCTGTTTAAATCCTTGTTTTCCTTATTGCTTGTCTGTATCTTTAAAGATTTTATCTTCAGTTTAATGAAAAGTATAACCAAAAGCAGCAAAGCTTTTAAAATGTGATTTGGATGCACTGCTGAAATGAAGCATTTGAGTAATACTGGATTTTATTTACAGTTCTTTGTCAAGTGAGGACTTTTATTATATTTTTATTTACTCCCTAGAGACCAAATATCCTGAACTAAGAGCAAACTACTAAGCAGTTTGACAAAACACATTGATTCTGCAAGATGCAGGTGATTCTTTTGTCCAGGAGCTCTGTGTAGACTGTGATTGTCAAATGTGACTAAGCAGGAAAGCTGCTGTTTATTTGCTGTTTTGTTTCATCTGAAAGAATGTAGAATTACTGCCTTTTGCAGGATGCATACTTGTTACAAAATGTCGTAGTTTCACAGTCATCTAGAAAGTAGCAAAATGCTGGAGCAGGAACTTTCCCTTAACTTTCATGTTTATACTGTTCTTCGCTTTTTACAATTACTTCTCTGTCCCTTTTCTAGGCAGAAGAAAGATTTGATTTGATTAACTTAGGGTATTGATATCAATATCAAGGAGACCAATGACAAATTGAAGGCACTGTTTGTTTATCAAGCAGCATAAATCAGAGGCCAAAAGCTCTTAAGCCTTCTTTTAAGCCAATTTTAGGTATTTTAAATGTGTGCTCTGCAGGTTAACTTCTTAGTGCTCGAAGTCAGTGCTTAGTTTAAATCAAAGGAAAAGAATTGGGCTTTATCCTAATACCTAGAATAATAAATCTGTTGGATCTGTTTCAGCAGAATGTTCAAACACATCTGCAGATAGAATGTGCTAATAGGTGTGATTCACTACAAGTAATTTTTCACTAGTTGGTAAAGCAGCATTAGTAATATTTTCTTGATGTTTTTCTGAAGATCAGGGGTTACAACATTAGCTGTTTTCATGCTGAGATGACACTGACAAAATCTTGATGTAGACTGTCGTTCCCCAGAGGACATGGTGGTTCAAAACCATGCCAAATCACCTGGACTAAATTAAATTGAAATTAATAAAAGTTACCTGTAAACTGGTGAAAACTCTTTTTATTAGATTACAGTTATCAATCACTTGATATTTACTGTTACCATCTCAGAGTATCGGTCCTGTTTTTTAATTTGTTTTATTTAAGGAGAGGAATTTGTGAACGTGCAGGTTTTGAAATGTAAAGTTGTTACCTTCTTTCCAGTTAGCACAATTATATTGTCAGATGGCATAAGCAAACACTTTTATTTCCTTCCTTGGAAGTCACAGATTGATGCTGTTCTTTAAATGCTACTTTTCTGCTTTTTTCTTTTGTACAGAAATACTTGAATGCCTAAAACTATTTCAGTTAGTGATAAGATTTATTCCTTCGACACTGTGCATTTTATGACTCCCAGTATTCAATTTTAAATAGCCTAACAACTTTCCTTTTGCTCTTCCAGTTAGCTGTGTAGTGAGTTGTGGTTTGAACTCATTCATATTCAAAAAGAATAAAAATCCATGACATATTTTTACTTGTCTCCTGAAATCATTATAGGTAATTCTTTTAAAGAACAAATTACAGGTATCAAGTTGGGCTTTGAGATACTCATTTAACAGGGTATTTAGTCCTTTCAGTTGCAATGTGAAATGGTAAATCTTTACTTCAGCGAGGTGTTAGTATCGGTGTAACAGATGCTCTTCAGTGTCACTGGCTGGTTTTTCTCTTCTTACTGCTAACTTGCTTGAGAAGGTGGACAACTAAATCTCTGGATAAAGACTCTTTCTCAAGAGCTGCATTTCCATGCCCTTTGAGAATATTGAATTGTTTAAGGAAATACTGAAACAACAGTGGTTGAAGGGAAATTGAAATTATTGAGCTCTTTGACAGTGTCCTCAGACGAAGAAGGAAAACAGCATTGCTTTAATGACTTTAAGTATATTTCCACATGTGGTGTGTGATTACTGGGCATTCAGCATGTGATAATTGGGCATGAAATTCAGGTTTTGCTTGTGCGTTTTTATTGTAACTGAAGGATTAAAAAAGCATTGCAAGTAGAAACAGAAATGGCAGTTACTGCTGAAGTAAACATTACTAACCTGGAACATCAGTGCCAAGGTTAAACAGAAGGTTTTAAAATACCTGTTTAAGGCATTCAGACATAATACCCAGTATTTGCTGTGCAGGAGCTGCTGTATTGATGCAGAGTAGTCCTTGCTTAGAGATTTTCAAATAAAATGGATTTTTCAAGTCTGGTAATTTCCCTCTTACTTACTGAGCAATTTGAAATGCTGCAACAATAGTGCTGGTTTTGCCAGGTGATCCAGAGAATTTCAGGAGAAATGTCTTCATGTCTTGTATGAGATTTAAATAACCCTTGTACTTGGTGGATTTCTGCACTGCAAGGAAACATTCACTCCTGTATTGACTACAGTAAGGAATCTTAGAATCATTTAGGTTGGAATAGACCCTGAAGATCATTGAGCCCAACCATTAGCTGTCAAGGCCAGCATTAAACCATGCCCCTAAGTGCCAGTTAAATGAAATACCTCCAGGGATGGTGACTCAACCATTTCTTTGTGCAGCCTGTTTTAGGGATTGATATGCCTGTTGGGGAAGAAGTGTTTCTTAATATCCAATCTAAACCTCCCGTGGCACAACTTGAGGCCATTTCCATTTGTCAAAGAATCACAGAATGGGTAAGGTTGGAAGGGATCACAGTGGTTATCTGGTCCAAACTCCACTCAAGCAGTTATCCTAGAGCACTACAACATCCTTGTCCTATTGTTGGTTACTTGGGAAAAGAGACTGACCTCACCTGTCTACAGCCTCCTTTCAGGTACTGTAGAGAGCAATAAGGTCCCCCCTAAGCCTCCTTTTCTCCAGGCTGAACACCCTCAGCTCCCTCAGTCACTATTCAAGGATTATCTGGTCCAAACTCCACTCAAGCAGTTATCCTAGAGCACTACAACATCCTTGTCCTATTGTTGGTTACTTGGGAAAAGAGACTGACCTCACCTGTCTACAGCCTCCTTTCAGGTACTGTAGAGAGCAATAAGGTCCCCCCTAAGCCTCCTTTTCTCCAGGCTGAACACCCTCAGCTCCCTCAGTCACTATTCAAGGACTTGTTCTCTAGACCCTTCACCAGCTTCATTGCTCTTTGGATGCAAAAGATGGGGATCCCAGCTGTGACTTTCCCTTGACATGGCTGTGGAGTCAGGTGGCAGCTAAACATTGGTTGAAGTGCCTGAACACACGAGTCAGTAGTGAGGGGCCAAGGGGCAGAGCGTGCTCTGTGCCATGCCCAGCACCTACTCTGTGGGTGGCTGGTCACTCATGCTGAGCAGGCAGGATCTGCTGTCATGGTTGCAGTTCTAATAATAATACTAGTGAAAAACATGCCCCAAATACTGAAAGTTTGTGAAAACACTGTTTAAAGTAAGTTTGCATGAATATGAGAACCAAGGTTAGCAAAAGAGAAGGAAAGATGTGAAGTCATTTTGGAAATGTAAGTAATCACAATTTGAACCTGCTGTAGGAACGGATTATTGTAAGAGAAGCAAACCTTCTGGAAGCTTTTAACTATTTGTGAGGTAGATAAAACAATTTCTCTCTAATAATCAGAGAAATTACTTTTTGTGGGGAAGCAGTGTATCAGAAGTTGGCAGTAGTTGAACTGCTGTATTTGTGAACTAAGTTACTTGTGTTTATGAACTCAGACAGGGGAGATTCAGATTAGATATTAGGAAAAATGTTAGGATGTTCAGGCACCACAGAGGTGGTGGAGTCACCATCCCTGGAAGTGTTTAAGAGGTGTCTGAATCTGACACTAGAGGATATGGTTTAGGGTTTAGGGGTTCCAGCATTAACAGGATAATGGTTGGACTTGATGATCTTAGAGGTCTCCTCCAACCTTGATACTTCCATGATCTGTTCCTAGTAGTTTTTCTTCACTTCTGACGTAGCTGCTAACTGAATTAGCTGAATAAGAGAAGGACATATTTTCTCTATGCCTGCTCGGAAGTTAAAGTATTAAACAAACTTTTGAAAGTAGTTTATATGTCAATGAGTTTATTGCCATGTTATGGGAAAATTAAAGTAACAAGGATGATGTTAGAGTGTGGAGCTTCCCATATGATAGGAAAGGTTCATGTGGTCTTGTGTTGAAATAATCATACATGCATTTTGCAAGGCTTCTGAAAGGGTCTTGCATCCAGGTCTTAAAAGCATCAACGTCTTAAAAGCAAACCTTTACACTTCGTCTACAATTAGGAAAAAACCAAACATAACCCCCTGGAATTTTAAATGCTATATGTAAAATATAATTAAAATGATGGGATTTTTTTTTCTTTGAGAGAACAATTGCTTTTGTAATGGCAGTGCTCTAATCTTGAAAGATTTTGACAGTGTAGTTATTCCCTCTACCTAATCAGTTTGTGTCAAAATGCATTCATCCTGAAATACATTTATAATGATGTAGCTAACAGCTTCTTCCCTCCACTGCAAAAATTATTCTTGAAGCTCAAGCAGGTCAAAGACTGTGTAGTGGAAGCTTTTTCTGTATCTCATGCTGGATAAATAAATCTGAGAGGTGAGCACTTGCCATCGCCTTAAAACAGCATGATAAATACGCTGCTTATTGAGACAAATTGGTTTGAGAAAATATTTCTCTATTGGGTAATTTTTTTGATGCTAGAAAAAAAAAGAAAAAGTTGTGTCTCTTTCTAAACCTTTGGAAAATGGTAGGAACAATTCTGTCCTAAGTCTTTCCTGGAATTTATGCTGTTTCAGCTGTTAAAAGGTCAGTCAGAGACTTGCAGTCAACTTTTAGCTTGTAGGTGTTTTTCTGTTCATTTTCCTTCATTTTGAATGTGTGGACATTTACCATTAGTTGGGGTAAAGACTCTTTTCACTCAGTTTTCAAATAGACTGTGGTAACTCTTCCAGTGCAGTTTTAAATGGTTTTATTTTTCGAAGTGACTAATCATGAATACTTTCTTGTCAACAGGTCTGACAATTCGAGGAAGGAGGTGGTACTTAATCTGAAATATGACAGGAGAGGGATGTCCTTCAAAGCTTTCTAGTGCTTAGGTTGATACCCTTCTCTGGCCCCCCCCTCCCCGTGTTGGAAACAGTTTCTGCAGGACCTAAAAATCAGGTTTCTGTTTAGGTCTTGCTTCTCTGGAAAGAAACTTTAAAAAGAATGTAAGAAATCCACTTTTTAGAGGTGTTCAGTTTTGAAAAGCAGGGATTTGAGTACTTGGAAGAAAGGCAGGCCAGTCCACTCAAATGGGCTGCTGCTTACTATGTACTTAGAAACAATAATGTGGCTTTTTTGTTTTATAGACTTCTTAGAGTGCCTGCAAAGGAAACTTATCTTACATGTCACAGCTGCCTGTTTAAAGTTGACTTATATGAGGACATCCTGTATAATATGTTGTCTCAACTGCTCAGAGTAGCTGCAGACAACTAAGGGACCTGCAATTGCCAGCTGAATACTTGCCTTCTCTGCACAATGTGTCCTGGCCAGGGTGTAGATACTGTAACTGATAGGAAAGTGCTCTCAGCTTCCAGAAAGGTGAGATACTCCTGACCTGTGTAATTGATACTGTTTGTGTAAACATGCATACACTAAGCGAGGTTGTAAATGACAGACCTTCTGAGCATTCAGCTGCTCAAGGATCATGAGGAGTTATTTCCTGTAAGGGTTGGGAAATTGTGTTCTCTGCCTGAATGGGTAGGCTGGTGCAAGGAGACTTGCTGAGTCAAGGCAGGTGGGTACAGAGGTGGAAAAGGTTCAGAAGACACAGAGAGAGGGACTAAGAGAGTTGCAGATATCCTGGCACAGCACTCAGGTTAGTGATCTGGGCTAAACTATGGAGAAAGGAATTCTTGTTATGATTTGCCTAAGGAGGACTGCCTGAAGAGGAAGCCTTGCAAGGCTGTGTACTACTGATTGGAGACTTGCTCTTCCACTCTTAGGTGTAGCTTAACTACTATTCAAAAGCAATAAGGAAACTATGATTTCTTTTTCTCTTCTTTCCCAACCCATATCACTCCTTTAAATGGGTGTGTACGTGCTTACGTCTATTCTTACATTTTGCTGGCAGTGAACTACATACAACTCTATGACAGACTGCAGCTTTTAAGAGGTTGGGATCTTGACCAAATAACTGGTCTGTAGATTTTCTTATGCCTTGGTTTTATTCAGTAGCCAATAGCTAACTTTTCCTTTTGGGTAGCAAGACCAGGATATAGAAAATAGACACAAGCTAGGATAACTCTGTAAGGAAATATTGATTTATTGGTTTCAAAAGGGATGGAAAACTTGGTTGTACTTAAAAAGAAAAGAATTGTTGAACTCTTACACCTGGAAGAATGCCGCTTAATGACTCTGGGTGCTCTTCTCTTTGAGAATCTTTCCTGGAAATGCTGAGTGAGCAAAATGATCAAAAATATCTCAGATCCCACTGACTTCCCATGTTGTCATGTTGGGTTGGTAAACACTCTCAACATAATCCTGTGTGGGTTCTGAACTGCCTGAGTAACTTTGCAGCACGGCTAACAGGGCATTCTCCTGAGGAATCTGCTCTTATGTTCAGGGTCAGTGATGTGTGTGTTTCCATGACCATTGCCTAAGGTGCTCTGTCATCTGGGGGACTCAGACCACTGCAGATACAGCGTGTGCATCTGACTCTTCATGGGAAGACTTACATCTCAGCTACATACAAACCAAGTTTTGAGGAAAACCTCAGTGACTCTTGTCAAAAAGGGTTGTTTGTTTGGTTTTTTTAATAAGTTGATGTCTCTGTTCTTAAAGATGAAATGACATAGTGATTTCACTGAGAGTGATGATTCTGTGATTAAATAGTAACTTTCATTTGAAAGGCATTGATTTTAGAACAAGTGTTGCAAAGTGTAAAAAAAAATTTCTTGGAACTTGAAACTTCAATTGAACACTTGGAAAATGCTTTTGTATAGATCAAAGATGGATGGCTTATGTCTGAAAAGGTGTCAGATACTCAAATAATTAAAAGGTAGTGTTATATTCTGAGGTTTTCTTAATATTTCAGCTGAAACTTTGTGCTTGACTGAGTCTTTATTATAGATTGTGAAAGTGTCATGGGTGTTTTTTTTTAAATTTTTCCCTTTAAATTATTTCACTGAGTTAAAAATATTGGTTGAATGTTTTTTTTCTGGTTGACCAGAATGTGGTTTTTTCCTCTCAGACTTGACACTTTGAAACTTGCCTGTTCCCTCCTGCTGTGCAGTGCTGTGGATGCTGCTGCCAGCTCCGTCCGAGCGCCTGTAATGAGCTCGTGTTAGTGAATATGACCTTGCTCTGGGCTGCTGCAGCTGAACTGGCAGCTGAAACACAGTATTCCTATGCCTACAAACAAGTGCTTCCTACCTGAGCTGTGCTTTGGAAAAACAGAGCAGTACCTTTCACAGCAGAGCGTTTACAGAGGAACAGGGTGAGGGACTCAAGGTGTTAGGGACTGTCCTCAGGAATAATCTGGCATGCCACCAAAATTTCCATTGGTTGGGCAGATGCAGCTGTGAGAGGGATGTGTTAAAGAATGTGCTCTTAACTGTGCTGTATTGTAGATGCACGATAGGAGATGTCTCCCTTCCCCCCCCCCCCCAA
>NW_008683049.1:15887-36711 GCF_000695815.1 Acanthisitta chloris
CCCCAAAAAAAACCTGTAAAATCATCAAGGTTGCATGAGACCTTTAACATCATTGAGTCCAACCATTAACCTGTCACTCGTATAACTCCTAAACCACATCTCCAGAGTCAGATCCAGATGTCTCTTAAATACTTCCAGGGATGGTGACTCCACCACCTTCCTGGACAATATTCCTGACCACCCTAGCAGCGAAAACATGTTTCCTAGCATCTAGTCTGAATGTTCCCTGTCTCAGCTTATGACCATTCCCTCTCATAGGGCATCAGGATTTTAGTGCCTGTGGAGGTTTGACTTCAGTTTAAAGGCTTTCCTAGTGGGTTTTTTTTTGTTTGCTTGTGAATGAGCTGTGGCTTTAATGCCATTTTGACAGACAAACAGCTAAAAAGCGGCAAAAATAACACCTGTGTGAAAGATGCTGCTTTCAAATAAGGGAATCAAAACTGTCACAGCCACATTTATATTAATCAAAAAATTTGTAGTGTGCTAGCTTTGCTCCACGGGAGAACAGATCTGTTGATTGTAGTTGTCTGTTGATTATTCCTCTCATGGTGAGTGGTAAACCTCTGGGAATTAGTGGTCTGTGGGGATGAGAGTGAGGCAGCCTTGCAAGTTGTCACCTATTGTTGGAGATGTCGAAATTGTTTTTACACATATTCTTTAATAAAAGGATTTCAAGCAGCACAAAGACTCCCCTTTCAGGACTCTGCCAAAATGACAGTACTCTGTTCCCAGGGCAGCTTTTCCCAGGAATTGGATTATGCTTAGGTTTATAGGAGGGCCAGATGTTCTCACTACTTACACTAACACTCAAAAGAAAAAGAGACTGAAGGAACCACATAGAGAAACTGGGTTCAAGCATTTATTCAAACCCTGAATGATCTCTTCAGTTGTAGTTTATCTTATTATGCGCTTTCCTTATCTCATTTTAGTTTCAAAACAAGCCCTGAGTAATACATTCTTGTTCTCGAATGTAAGTTGGCAGACCCGAGGGCAGGCTCTGCAGGGTTCTGCTGTGCCACAAGAGGGCATTTTTGGTGCCAACTCTGCAACTGTTAAGGAATAAAATCTACTTGTACATAGCTCACTTTGCATGAACTGGGCTTGAAAAAGCAGTGTTGGAATGATGCACCTTTTCTCTAAGCTCCTTAGTTTCATAACTGAGAAAGAACAGTTTGAGATCTTTGTTTTCCTTGTTAACATGAAATTGTTGAATGATTTTGGTAATTACATAATGCCTGAGAATTCCTAGAAGAATTGTGGGACATTCGGAATTTTGTGCCTGGTGAAGTTTATTTAAACAATCTGCCTAGTATTGATTGCAAGGAATTAAGTGGGACATGAAAGAAAATATGAGGCTAGAACTGTTTTTCCTTAATGTGGTTCAGCATGGGAGATTGTAATCTTAAGAGCAGTGTATCCTTGTTTACTGTTTATATGGAATACCAGACTAATAAAAATAAAGACAATAAATACAGCAACACATAGTACTCTAAAGAATTCAAGATATCATGCTAGCATTTCATAGAGTTTGCACTTGATCACCAAAGATCAGTCATACTGTCAAGGGGAGAAAAAAGGTTTGGCTTGCCATTTAATTCCGAGGTGCCTGCTCTTTGTAGTGGGCTGAGCCACAGCTTTTGTCAGCAAGCCACAGAAGACTTGGGCCTGTTGCTTCCCAGTTGTGCATGAGGATGTCTGCAGGAGATTGCTTCATCACGTGCTTGGGACGTGCGTGTACCTGTTGCCTGTGAGTGCATATCCTCTTAACAACACGGAGGCGTCCCATGGCGTGTGCTCTTCTGAGGTGAGAGGGTACCTTCACTTGTTTGTCTTGATTCCTAGACCTATCAGGTGATGAGGGGGCTCTTTTTTCATAAGAGAGTTTCAGGAGCAGAATGCCAGAAGAGTTTATCCGAGTTGAAATACATCTGGTTTTGAGCATTCCTCGGGAAATATGGCCGCAAGGAAGAACGTATAAGCAAGATGAATTGTTCTGGCAGGCTTGGTTTGTTATGCCAGCTCAGCTCATCTTCAGGGGCTTTCCGATCTCACTGAACATAAAGCACCATTGTGGTAGGATTTTCTTTGTTTGTTTGTTGGTTAAAATATGGCGACTTAAACCTTGCAAACTATCGCTTGCGCTCGCGAGTTGGTTGGCCAAACTTGGGATGAAGACGTTAGGAAATACTAGAAGAAACAGAATTGAGAATATGCAAAGTGGACAAAGATTTCTTGTCTGCCCTAAAAAATATCTACATTGTTTTAATGTGTTTTTTTTCTCTTCCAAATTCACAGTTAAAATAAAAACCCAGCATTTCTTTAATTACCAACATGTACATTATTAGATTAAAAGATAATATCAGGTCCATAAAAACTGAAGTTGTGGAAATACCTTTAGCTGTATTTGCTTCATTCACATGGCATTTCTTTGCTGTTGTGGTAACATGCTAAAATACTCCAATTCATAAATCAAATTTGTACTGAAATTGTGCCTTTAAAAGTTAGCAGTGTGCTCTGCATCAGGAAAACAGACAGCTGGGCTTTGGTCATTTGATTCTGCAGCATCCCTGCAGGATTATTCAAAGAATGGCTGAAGCCTTCTGAATACTTCTTGTGGAGGGGTATGTTGGCAGCAATAATTTCTCTGCATTAGTTAAATAATGTGGATGCTTATTTTTAATCATTCTACCCAATTAGGTTTGGCATCGTTCATTATGAAAAACATTAATTCTTTTGCTGATGTAGTTTTTTGTGGGCAAATTTTTTTATTGTGCTGTATACTTTTCCTGGAATTTATGTGCTTTTGTATATGATGTGCCTGGTTTTGTGGCTTGCTTGCCAATAATTGGGTTACTGCATTGCTTGGCTTTGTTTTATTTGTTTGGGGTTTTTATCTCCTTTAAAAGAAAATCTACTTAATTTGCTTTAAAAAAAAAGTTTGTGAAACCACCCTTTGCTTTGAAAGAGAAAGTAGAAAACTAAATAGGTGCTGAAGGAAGTATAACCTTATATTTTGTTTAAAAAAAATGGATTCTGTAGTGCTGTTGTGTCTTCTAACACAGAATCAAAAGGGAGGCTGTTACTGAATTATTTTTTTTTTCAATGAGAAGGTGCATGTTCAGGTAACTCCTACTGTTTACTCTTTAAGGAATAGTGTTTCAGTCATTAGAAAGTTTATTAGCACTAGGATGGCAATTTAAAACTTCTAATGTGTTTCTATTTTTAAACCTTTTTAGCTTGTTTTTGTCTAGAAATGCAAAATTAACCAGTTCCAAACTGAAGGTCTTTTCTTTTCCCAGTGTTAAGGGTGACAGTAAAAAATGCAGACAGCTGCTGGAGTTGTGGGTTTATGTGTGCTTTTAGAGAGAGTCTGTTGAATGAATAAAGGCTAATAAAGTGTTTGCAGTCTTTGGCTAGCCCTGCTTGGATTCTTAAACTGTGCTCATATAAGTACTGGCATAATTGACACCAAGTAATTATTGTTTTGAAAGTCTTAATTGGGGCTTGGCATGGATTACTCATGGAATTTCTGTTGTTTTCCTCTATAAATTCTGCTATAAATTGGTGTTGAGCTGCAGGGGAAACTGGTAGAAGTCCAAAGATAGACACCTATGCAACAGATGTACTGGCTTGTATATACACACATGACTTGAAACTCATCCATACTGCCAATAAAACACTTTTCAAAACCCCTTCTCTTCTAATCTAGAATCTGGGAAGTATGACAAGTTGTGCTAGTTGTATTTAAAAACAAACATACCCTCCCTCTTCCCACACATGCATGTGTAGAAATGACAGGACTTAACATTTGCATCAGCATAGAACTGCAAAACTTGTATTCATACATGTGAGGCAAAAATCATGCTGGACTTGTGGAAAATGAGCATTAAATATCTTGTCAGAAGCCATGGTTAGGATGCTAAGGTTTTCCAAAGATGCTGCTAGTATAGTAAATATTTCTGTTGGAAAGCTATTCAACAAATCAAGCAGTAGATTCTAGGGAAGTTCTATTAAAACATTATTGGTACTTTAAGCTGGCAAAACTCTTGGATAGTATGATAAAGGCCTGTTGTAAAGGATTTGCAGTCAGCCTTACAAAACAATGATTGGTTTTGTTCACACATGTAATGTAAATGGCAATTTTCATCTTCTTTGTAACTCCTGGTGCCTTCCAGATTGCTTTGGAAAATAATGATGGCTAAGATGATTGGTTATGGAATAGATTGTACTGTATAGGCTGGATATTTTAGTTTTCTAATTATACACTATGACTTTTCAACACAAAAACTTGTTTGAAATATTTTAAATCATAAATGCTTCTTTGTTTTTGATGCACTAGAACAGTGAAGGTTGTCTTTATGTGCTGCACAAGAAATTTGTACTTTCTGCAGTTCATAACAGGAGAGGAAAAGAATTACACAGTCACAGAATCAGTAAGGTTGAAAATGACCACAATGACTACTTCAGGGCCACCCTAGAGCACATGGCTCAGAATTGCATCCAGACACTTCTTGAATACCTCCAGTGAGGGAGAATCCACAACCTCTTTGGGCAATCTGTTCAGTGCTCAGTGACTGCACAGCAAAGAAGTTCTTCCTCATGTTCAGGCGGAACTTCCTGTGCATCAGTTTTTGCTGTCAACTCTTGTTTTATTGGTTTCCTCAACTGAGAATAGCCTGGCTCCATCTTCTTGGTACCTCCCATTCATGTATTTGAACACATTAATGAAGTCCCTCTGCATTGTCTCTTGTTGAGACTGAACAGGTCCAACTTCCTCACAGCCTTTCCTCATCAGTGAGGTGCTCCAGTCCCTTGAGCATGTTTGTTGCTCTCTGCTGACCTGCTCCAGGAGCTCCATGTCCCTCTTATCCTGAGGAGCCCTGAACTGAACACAGCACTCCAGTTGTGGTCTCATGAGAGCCGAGCAGAGGAGCAGGTTCACCTCCTTAGACCTTCTGGCAATACTCTTCTTAATGCATCCCAGGATTGCATTGGCCTTCTTAGCCACAAGGACACTTTGCTGAAAACTTAATGTTGTTGAATTAGTTGAGGGATGTGTACAAAATAGAAGTGATTGTTCCTAAACATACAATGTTTGCACATGAGCTTTTCCAAGAAACTGTTAGGAGATTACTCAGCTGTACACTGGTCTATAAATGAGGAAACATTAGTCCCCACTTTACTTCTGTGATTACTGTATTACTTGGTGTGAAAAAATACAGTAGTGATCAAGACAAACAACATATCATTACAGGATATAACTAGAGCATGTCTGCTTTGTGGTTTGAAGTCAGGGCCAAAACCTGGGAATGTTAATTTGGCCGTGATGCACATGTGCATACTTGTAGCTCTTTTGAATATGTCACGTGCTGCCATTCTATTGCAGACAAAATTGTTTGGTGTAGGTCACCATAGGCCTCATTCCTCTGTAAAATCCTCTGTGTGTGTGACATTCCAGGGATTTGAAAAGGAGAAAGAAAGGGAGAACAGTTTCATTTACCCTGGAGAAAATAGCTGTTTGACTGGAACTAAATACCTCTGCATGTATTCCTTACATATATGAGTGGCTTGCAATTTCTGTGCTTAAAGCAGTAGGACAAAACCAGAACAATTAATAACACCATAAATCTCCAAGCTTTGCTTGTATATAAATCTCTCCTACAAATAGTTAATAAATAAGAAACTAATTAAGTTATCCAAACCAATAAACTTGTTTTTCCTATTACTTAGCACAAATATTTGGTTGCTTTCTACTTCATCTCCCTGTTACTTATTATAATTGGCATGGAATCAGGTGTCTGTACTGACTATATGCTATCTATATACACTGGTACAGCTGTGAGCAGGTGCATTTTCTGGCCTGTTTCACTCATGGCTATTATAGGAGGGGAAATCTTGAAATATAACAGATGATGTCTGGTGTGGTTAATGGATGTAAAGGTTATTTGGTGATGATTCAGTCTGTGACCTTGAAGAGTGTCGTTTTAGAAAATTACATTGCTTCAGCAGTTAATGTTCAAACTTACTCCTCTTGAGGCATTTGTTTAGCCCTTTTGTTTTTAAGCTAAATGATTAAATTAGATGATATATTTTGAGTCTTATTAAAGCAGGGATTCTGTCAATACTCAAAAAGATCAAATTTATATACTCAAAGGAAGAAAATAGTTATTGCTGTTTGTTTCTGACAAATCTATTAGCTATATTTGTTTCTTAGGTAATTAAATCCTAGACTGAAACTTTGGGCTGCATGGGGAGGTGGTGGATTCACCGTTCGAGGAGGTTTGTGAGATGAGACTGGATGTGGTACTTAGTGCCATGGTCTAGTAACAATGGTAGGGTTGGACTGGATAATTTTTGAGGTCTTTTCTAACCTGGTTGATTCTATGATTCTGTAACCTCATGGCTCTCTCCAACTACGTGACAGGGTTGTAGAGTGGTGAGGATGGTCCCTCCTGCCATGCCTGAGGAGAGAGGATTAGAGGGAATGACCATAAACTGAGACGGGGGAGAGTCAGAGTAGATGCTAGGAAAAATGTTTTCCCTCTTAGGTTGGTCAGGCACTGGAATAACTTGCCCAGGGAGGTGGTGGAGTCACCATCCCTGGAAGTGTTTAAGAGGCAGCTGGATCTGGCGCTGGAGGATATGGTTTATGGGTTACAGCAGTGGCAGGTTAATGGTTGTACTTGATTTTAGAGGTCTTCTCCAACCTAGATGATTCTCTTCTATGATTCTGTGACTTGTGGTAGTACTGATGTGAATGTTTGTCCTGTCTTACCTCTTTTAAGGTTGCTGGAGTATACTTGTTGATTTATGCATGAGGATTTGCTAGGTAATTGCTACAGTAGCTGAGATTTTGTGTGACCATAAATTCAGTTGCATCATGTGAATATAATTAACTCTCATTATGTGTGCCTCATAAGTTCCATTCAGCTATCTGAGTTGTAATCAGTTGCAAAAGGAGTGGAGATGCTGTATTCACCAGCCACGCAGAAGAAATGTAGGAATGTGTAAACAGGAGTGTGATTTGTTTTGAAAGTGCTGGACCTCAGGGGCCAACATCAACTAGTCCTTCAGGAGAAGAAAGCTGAGAAGGACAGAAAAAGTATCAGTAAGTCAGAATGGTATTGGCTGAGACTACGCAGAGAAGGAAAGACCCAGGAAAATGTTATGCTCTAAGGGAGTAGGATGTTTTATGCCATTTTTTCCAATTAATTCTGTAGCTGTGGGTATGCCCATTGCTGTCCTAAAATGGTTCCTGAAGTGCTCATCTTTAACTAAAAGTCCAAGTTGGGATGAGGTTCTTGCTTGTAGCCGAGGTCCTGAATTTCGAACTACGCTCCTGCGATCCCACGAGCCTTCCCTCCTGTGAGAACTCGTTGCATGTGAAGTTTTGCTGGGATGTTTCACCATCCTGATGGGTTTTCTACCGAAGTGCCCATAAATTGTGAGTATTAGCAAATATATGTAAAGAGAGGAGACAAAAATTTTGTGGGAAATAGAGGAAAACTTTTAAGAACTAAACAGTACTTGTACACTATTAAGTTAACATACTTAGAAGATTTGATGGATGATAAATAATTAAAGCTTTATTCTGTCATCTTTAAATCTCATGCTTCGACTTTTTCCAGAAACATTCTGTTCTTTAAGGTAAATCCACAGCTCTGTCTTTATCATTTCATTTTATGTGAGCTTTTAACAATAGCCTTCAAGTAAGCTGAGCGTGCTGACGGTTTTGAGTATTCATAAGTGAAATTTTAATGGCTGGCAAATGAGGAATGTGAAATAATGGGTCACTCAAATGACTCTACAGAAAAAGCTAAATGTCTTGAAAATTAATGTAGTTACAATCTCATAAACCCCAGGCTTATCACAGTTTCATTTTTGTATGCTGCTATATTCTTGACATGCATTTCTCCTGTCCTGCAGTTCAACTCTTTCTCAATCATGCTAGGGAATATATTAAATCTGGGAAAGCTTGGCTGTCACAGTTTTGCATTTTAAAACAGGATATTTTTATAAAAGAAACATAATTTTTGTCTGTATGGAAAATATCATACTTTAACATAGCCAGAGATTTTGATAAAGAGCTAAGGTTTCAGGCTATGTAGAAATTCTAGCAAAGCCTGTGGCTGCCAGGATAGCTCTGGAGTTTTATGTAGGTCTGAAGTAAGTGAAAAACGGGTCAGAAAGGTCAGAAAGGGGAGCTGTCTTAAAACCAATATTTTTCTGTTTTTAATTAAGCTTTGGGCAGTTTTCATTTATGCTTGTTACATGTTTGTATACATCTCTGTTGGAAGAATAAAGTGAAAGTGGGAGGTATATAGGGTATATATGGGGAGGTATATGTATTATTTATCAGGCAGAGTATTTGTTATTCTCTATTTGTTTCTTGTTGGTTTATTTTCCCTCTCACTACCTTCAGATTCCTTTTCTCCTTCTTGCCCTCAAATTTCATGATTAATAGTGTTTTAACCCATGTCATTACAAACTAGTTACGTTTAGTCACCTTTTCTTCCAGAGTGATGATTAAACATTGTGGGTTTGGTTGTTTTTGTGGTTTTTTTCCCAAACTTTGAAGTTTGAATTAACTCCTTTAAATTATAGGTGACTTTGTTACGGTTAGAATCAAATAGTTTTTGTGGGTTTTTTCCCAAACTTTGAAGGTTGATTTAACTCTTTTAAATTATAGATGACTTTGTTACGGTTAGAATCAAATAGTCAAATTAAAATTCAGTGTACTCTACCCATGTGTATTTGAAAGTTACCCAGTGTGCCATGCCTTCCTTTTTTTTTAAATCCTTTCCAAACTGGAGTCCTGTTATACATGATTATTGTACTCCCTGTTTTTTCCCAAACTTTGAAGGTTGATTTAACTCTTTTAAATTATAGATGACTTTGTTACGGTTAGAATCAAATAGTCAAATTAAAATTCAGTGTACTCTACCCATGTGTATTTGAAAGTTACCCAGTGTGCCATGCCTTCCTTTTTTTTTAAATCCTTTCCAAACTGGAGTCCTGTTATACATGATTATTGTACTCCCTGCTGAAAATCCCTTCCAAACTGGAGTCCTGCTATACATGATTATTGTACTCCCTGCTGATCTAGCACAAGTTGCAGTCTTGCCTTAGAAAATGGATGAATGCTCCCTAGCTAGACTTTCTTGTGATGCCAATCTAACCATTTAAATGAGTTTCCAGTTTTGGCAGAGATTAGTTCTAATGGTGTGTCCACTTCCATTATGTTCTTGGACATTCCTAATGTAATCGGATCCTGAAGGTTCTAATCGAAAAGTTATACTGCTCAGTATCTCTGTATTCCTATTTCTACAAGCCCCTTCCCTGGCACAACTGTGTTTGCAAAAAATGCTGGTGTAGCTGTCACCAAACAGGATTATATGTATGTATGTGTGTGTATACATATATATATATATGCATATGTTCTTAACTTTATTTTCTTTGTACTAAACATGCAAGTTTTATTGGAGAGAAACTTCAAAGTATTCAGTGGAAGTTTCCTAGTTCTATGTGTACCACCATAAATACTGTGTGATTTGAGGGTATTCAACAGTAGCTGTTCTTGGCTGAAGAACAATCATTAATTTAATGAGTTACTTTGGTAGTTAATATTTTAGCATATTACTATTTTCAGTACAGTCTGAGAATGAACAGAAACATTGGCAGAATACTTTATACATAAATATATATAATATGTATATAAAGTATACATATGCACATCTATATAAAGCCAGGTAATAGAGTTGTATTTAAAAATGTAAATTGAGAAAATTGATCCCAATTTTTTTTATCCTGTCCATTACCAAGCTTTGCATTTAGAGAATATTTTTACACTACAGTTCCTAAATACAGGGGTAAATAGTTTAAATGCATTTTAATTGTCCTGTAGTTTCTTCAACATAAAGAAGCAAAATGTTCATGAAGAATTAAGTGGGATCAGTTTTAACTGTGCTTTTAAATTGTTGAGTGTTGCTCCAGTACAAGTGTTTTGGTTCTGCCTTTTAGCATCTATCACTTCTTGTGCCATTTTATTCACTAAGATTGTGGTTTAGAACATTTTTATAGTGGGTAGTTTCTAGACATAGAGTCACAGAATCATCAAGGTTGGAGGAGATCTCTAAGATCATCAAGTCCAACCATTAACCTGTCACTGCTGTAACCTCTAAACCATATCCTCCTGCACCAGATGCAGATGCCTCTTAAATACTTCCAGGGATGGTGACTCCACCACCTCCCTGAGCAATATTCCAGTGCCTGAACACCCTAACAGGGAAAAAAACGTTTTCCAACATTTAGTCTGACTCTGCCCTATCTCAGTTTATGACCATTCCCTCTAGCCTTCTCCCTGCAGCCATGGCAGGAGAGACCATCCCCCGCCGCCCTACAACCCCCTCTCAGGTAGTTGTAGAGAGCCATGAGGTCACTCCTGAGCCTCTTCCCAAGGCTAAACAAACCCAACTCCCTCAGCCCTTCCTCATGAGTTTTAGGCCTTTTCTGAGTCTTGTTGCCCTTGGCTGGACTCGTTCCAGTGTCTCCATGCCATTTTTAAAGTGAGGGGCCCAAAACTGAGCACAGCACTTGAGGTGTGACCTCACCAATACCAAGTACAGGGGTGATGATCACTGCTCTAGTTGTGCTGGCCACACTCCTCTTGATCCATGCCAGGATGCTATTGGCCTTCTTGGCTACCTGTGCACACTGTTGGCTCATATTGAGCCGTTGTCCACCAGCACTCTCAAGTCCCTTTCTGATGAATGACACTTGAGCCACTCCTCCCCCAGCCTGTAGTGCTGCATGGGGTTGTTGTGTCCTCAGTGCAGGACCAGCACTGAGCCTTATTGATTTCAACTGCCAAAAGGATGAATATGTAAAACAAAATATTCTAAAGTCTATGCCATTTTCAAACCACCCTTGGTCTTGTGAGGACTCAAGTTATTTTATGATTGCCTAGTCAGCAAGCTTATCCAAACCTGTGCTGTGATATACTCACCCATGGCTCTTCCTGAAGCTATTAGCTAGAAATCATACACAGGTTTACTTTTTGTCCAGCTGTAGGTATCAGTAACCTAGATGACACCTGAGAAAGTCACATTCAGGTTCATTTATATATTCAGGTTCTATATTTATATACAGAACTTTCTTAAATGCTTTCAGTAAAGGTCCTGAAATTAATACGTACTTGTCAACTCCTGTCCTTGTCATTTTGGATCCAGCAAGAGAGCTTTCTCCTTCCTAGGCAGTGTTTTCAGCTTTCTGCTAGTCTGGGACTGATGGAATAATAAGTATTTATAAAAGAAAACAGTAGTGCCATCTCATTTAAAACTGATGTTATTATTTCACAGTGGATAGTTGCTTCTGTGTTGTAACATTTCATGGGTTTTTCTTATTTATTTGAGATACTCTCTGGGATTAATCAAAGTTTTGATTTTAGATAGAGTCTGAACAGAGATGCAGATATCCTGCCATTTTTCAGTGTTCAGTTTGGCTCTCAAGTGTGTTCTGCCTGCATACAATTAAGCTGTTCAACAGAGACCCTAGTTTTGCTTCTCTTGTGACAATAGCTGTTGTGAGCTTTCAAATTCCAAACAGTTAACAAAATACCATCAGCAGGACTATCTAAGTGAAAGACAAAGAACTAGAGTTGTTAAAGTCAGAAAGTCCATGAGTAAGTTATTAAGGGTACTGCAGTATGTATTTTGAAAGATATATTATTAAAAAAAACCTCTCCTCCATTTTTTCCTTCACTTCAACAGGTGTTTGTTTACCGTTTTCAGGTTATAAAATGTATGGGGAGAAGAACTGAGATGTAAAATCAGCTGACCTTGGATAGTTTTGTACTTTTATCTTCTGTTCAGTACCATTTCTCAAATCCACTCCCCTCACCCCATCATAGCCTTGTGTATTCTGGGCAGTTTTAAATGGTGCCCTGAAGAGATTCTTGTTGCTTCTTAAAACTTGGAATTTTTCTCTTAGGTTACTATTTTGGTTAGGGAGTTATTATGTGCCTGGTTGAAGTAGTTGTTGCCACCAGACAGAAGGCTACTTATACCAATTGTGTGGGAGTGGAGGAGGCCAAGGAATTAACATGTGCCTGTTTCAGAGCATTTCTGAGCAACAAAGGACCAGAAAAGTAAATTATGTCCTTTCACCACTCTAGGTCATTAAAGGTCTAATCTGAAGCTTGCTGATTTTGGTGAGCTTTGGATTAATGCATGGCCGAGTTAGAGGCAAGTTAATTCAACTCCTTCACTTTCATTAGAAGGAGAGGTGTGAAGTCCTATCCTGACGGCTGTGGATAAGAACACCACTAATTGGCTGGCTGATAAGTTTCATGTGGGGCTTTTATGAATTTAAAAATGAACTGTCAATGAAAGGGATGCCAACATTTCCACTGCATCTCTCCATTCCAGCCCTTTCCTGACCAGTCCTGGAACACATGTTTAGCAGCCTGATGCTCCAGATCACTTCTTTGATCCAGCTGAAAACCACATCCTGTGGGTGACTGGTTTCAGCTAAATAACTTGCCCTTCACTTTGCTGCAAGGCTGCACAAGCACCAGTGCTGGTGCAGAGGAAGCATTGGGAAGGCAGGAGGTGGGATTGTTCCTTTCAGTAGCAGTGGGGTCTTGGTTGGACTTCAGCTCTTTAGAGAATGCCGTGTTCAGTGGAACTGCATGGCAGACGAGAATTAAATAGAGCACATCTTAGAGATTTCAGCCTCCCAGGAGACTAGACATTTCTTCAGCTTTTACAGTTGTCCTTAAAGAGTTTGGTTTATGCACTTCCCATCTGAAGTAAATTTTTTACCTTCATTTTCTTAGATACCTCTTACTTGACCTTTGCTTTTTACACCTGTCACATTACTGAGCAGAAATAAAATAACTCCAGTTAAATAAAAAAAAAATTATTAAAATGAAGTAGTTTTACCTGTGAAAGTTTACCTTGGATTTTATGTGAACTTTCAAATGAAGTTACTATACCAAAAATCCTCTGACAGAGATAGAAAAAATTAACAATTTGCTAAGCGGTTTCTTTGTGTAAGCTTTATTGGAAGAACATTAAGCTTTTGGTTTAAAAAATGGGCACTTAACATATGCTTATAGACAATGAATGGCTTGTGAAGTTTGGAATATAGGTCTGCATGGTTTTAACATAGTTTAGGCTTTAATGTCTGAATATGAGGACACACAGACACCCAGGCTAGATCACTGACATATTCCAATATGTACATAGGGTACGTAGACTTTCTGGGGACATGGCACTTAGTTTGTTTTGCTGCTCTTTGAGACTGGCAAACTGAGTACATTTCCTTTTCATGAACTTTTCAAAATACCAAGCCATTGTTTTGGTACATGGAGAGTTACTATTGTAAAAAACTTGATATTTTTCTCCTTTTTTTCCAAACAAGGAATACAAAGAAACATTCAAATCCACAGCTGTTGGTGGGAGGATGTGCGTTCTGCAGGGGCACCACATACATTCCATCTCATGGAATGCACTTGGTGTGACATTTAACAAAATGTGTAACAGCTTCAAGAAAGAGCAGCTTAATTGTAAGGACAAATGCAACAGGAGCCCTTCCTGCAAGATGTTATGCCTTCCCTACCATCCAACAGAAGGCATTTATTGACAATGTAGAGAATGGGATTGTGCTGCTGGAGGGTATTCTTGAAGAATTTGTAGCTTAAACCAAATTACAGGAGCTGCATTTCTATGTATCCCAGAAAGCAGAAGGATTACCTGTCCGTGTATAGTTTCTGGTGAGCAAATTGAAATGATTCATTTGAATAAAGATGATGAATAGTTTATTGTTCTTCAAATGTTTATGTAGTCTTGATGAAAACTGCAGCTAATCTGCAATCTTCTGCTGTCTGCTTTTTATGCTAATATGAGGTTATTTTTCAAAGATCTGGGAAGGAAATCCATTATGGGGTTTATTGATCCATGTGGTATTGACTACCTGCAAAATAGTTTCCACAGATGGCAAAACAAACTCATATTTTTAACTTGAGGTGGTGAATTTGAATGCCCTCTTATGTTCATTCTATTTTGTAATGAAACCCAGCAAAGAGCATAGGAAATGTGAGTTGGGTTTTGGTGGTTTGTTTTGTTGTTTGTTTTGTAACAAACCTTACCAAAATATTTATTAAATCCTAGGAGTTGTATTGGACAGTGTGTCTATTTTTGTGGTTTTGAGAGGAGGAGTGTTGGGAACAGTGATTTTTATCTCCAAAATGAAATTATATCTGTAGAATGTGGTGGTGATTATGGCATGTTATCAGTGAGAGAGAATTCTGAATTTAAGCTCTAGTCTATCAGTTGTAAGGATTTCTGAATAATAGAATACTGACATAAAAAATAATAATTTATAGGAATGATGGATTTCCTATAAAATCTGCTTGTCATGCACTTGATTCTCTGCATTTCTTCTTCACTGGAAATACCAGATTATGATTAATGCAAGATGGCAGTTATTTTAGGTGTCTCTATTTTGATCAGGGGCTACAGTTTTCAGTATTACAAAAATAGTTCAGAAAGTATTTAATAAAATTGCAGAAGCCAACAAGATGATCAAATTTAGACAATCTACCTTCCGATCTGGCAAGCAGAAAGAGTATAAAAAGTGATGTTTAAAAGTGTGCTTTAAAGAAAACAGGTTTAAACAACGGAAATTTCTCGATGAAGCTGTAGAATACAGTGCTGTATGGTCATATCTAGGCTTGTGAGTATTCTTGAGACATTGGGAAAACAGAAATACTGTCATAAAATATAATTTGATAAAAACTCTTATCCAGGCCTGTTTTAGAGGAAGATCATATATTTAAAACGTAGAAATAAGTACTTCAAAGAGCTCAGTGTTTGTACCTCTCTCAGACAGACAATGAGCATCAATAGTGGAATTTTCTGTGTCTGTTTTTGTTAAAGCTTCATCTGTATTCTGAATGGGAATATTCAGCTTCTTGAAAATAGTGGAAGTGTTCTAGTCCTCAGGAGAGTGCAGCCAAAGGAGCTGTGTGTGTGAGGAGGGTCTTCTTGGAAACCACAGAAGCTGCAGCTTGTTGAAACTGATTTTTGTTGGACCTGTTTCCAGGGGATGGGGACACAAAGTATGTTGTGGCTTCCATAATTGTTTTTGTCAGGCTATGCTTTCCTGCAAGAGCATGCCAGTCCTTATTAGTGAACCACCTTTTTTTCATATGCTAGTTCTTGGTTTTGAGACAAGGACTACCTGTTCCTGACCCCTGCTTTCCTGGAACTGCTTGTTCTAGCAAACTTAAAGGTGTATAATAGTCTCTTGGTGAAGATTCTGGCTTTTACTGTTTGTCTTCTGCATTTCCCCATTGTAATGTAGTAGAGAGGTCAAGATCCAGAATGAAAATTGTGTAATGAATTCATAAATAGTGTTCAGCTTCTTCACCGAGATCCTTGGTACAGAACTGTTTTCCTGCTGGTTGGCCTCCAACCTTTCCTGCTTATTTTGTCCCAGGGCCATAATCCTGCATCTGTCTTTGCTGAACACCATGAGGTTTCTGTCAGCATATTTCTGTCAGCATGTTTCTTCTCCTGTCAAGAGCCCTCCAAATGGCAGCTCTACGTAGCCTCCAGTCTTGTGTTGTTTAAAAGTTGTCTTTTGTAGTGAATTTAGGAGGGTTATTAAGCTTGGCTTTTGGTCAGCTTTTGCATTGGTTTCCTCTTTAGTTTGATGCTGTGAAGAATGGCTGTAAGAAAGTATGTTGAAGCACCCTTAAAGGCAAGCTTGAAATTTAGTACCTCATTTTAGCATCTCACTGCACTAGTGCACAAAGTGCTTATCTGTTCTGGCTCAGTTTGCTTAAATAATATAGTACAATGATGGAAGTTTGTAAATTTGACAAAGATAGAAGAGGAATGCTTGTTGCATAGGATTTTTTAATGCATTATATGCTCAAAGGACAATAGAGAGCTCTGTAGGGGAGAGGTTTCTTGAAATCATTGCTTATTGTGCTTTTCTGCGTATGAGCTAAATCACTTGTAAGTAAATATCTGTTTTAAAATTATTTTTTTTAAAAAATTCAATTAAACCACTGTTGCTGAAGAACTCCATTACTGTCAGCAATCACAGAATCAGAATCATCAAGGTTGGAGGAGACATCTAACAAGTCCAACTGTTATCTGCCACTCTGCTGTTACTCCTAAACCCTAAACCATATCCTCCAGCATCGGATCCAGACATCTCTTAAACACTTCCAGGGATGGTGACTCCACCACCTCCCTGGGCAACCTACCCCAGTGCCTGACAACCCTAACAGGGGAAAAAAACATTTCCTAACATCTAATCTGCCTTTCCCCTGTTTCAGGTATGACTCTAAGTGTCATTGTTCTTGCTGTATTTAAATTCATTCTGAGCTACACTCTCTACAAGGTCAAATTCTGAACGTTTGTTGCAGGGGAAATGTAAAAGAACAAACAGGGGAAATGGTTAGAGTTTAAAAGTTAGGAGCAACTTCTGAGTAAAATGCAAAAAAATGCATTTTGAAAATAGCATATTCGTGGACCTGATTATAATTTATCTCTGTAGTATAATAGAATGCCTGAAATTTGTACTTCTTATGTAGAATTGCTTAACTTTTCCTATATTCACTGGGTGAATATCCTTTATTTATATTCACATACTTATATCTGCTTTCTGAGCCTCTTCAGGGCCTATTTTTTCCCTTAAAATATGAATATCAGGAACATCTTTGTAAGATGAAAAAGGCATTCTTAAGACATTGCGTGATTCCAGGAGCTTGGGTCTAAGTAAAGATGCCAAACATCACCTCTGTTTGCAAATGGCAGCTTGTAACTGCCTGCCAAAAGCTTTTTGCTGGATTGAAGACAGGGCTGGCCCACAATATTGGAAGTGTGTATCTCTGACTAATGTCACTCTGCGTGACTCTTCTTGCTGAAGCGCAAATGAGTGGGTGTCTTTTAGCCAAATGTATTCTGGAGTGATTGTTCTTTAATGAGTGGGTGTCTTTAACCAAATGTATTCTGGAGTGATTGTTCTTGTCAGCTGTTCTAAGACCAAGTCTAGTACTTATGTTGTATTGATTAAAAATATATGAATGTTTCATTTAACATAGTATTTGTTTCTAACAAATGTATAAGCTTAGCAAATCCTCTTCTGCCCCACTTTTGACAAATGCTGAGGAAACCTGTGCATGTCAAGGATTGTGCTGATGTGTTTTGGGGCTCAAAGGGGCTGTATAAATGCTACTCTCTGTTATCCAAATACAGTGTTCACAAGCCTTCAGTGTCATCTCTGATCAGCCAGGAAAGGTGATTCTTCATTTTGAGAACAATTAAACGTTGGAATAGGTTGCCTAGTGGAGTAGTGGAATGTATTTTGCTGGAAGCACTCAAAAAACTAAGTTTGGATGACCCTGGATCATCTTATCTAAAGTCTTGCTTTCAGCAAAAGGTTGGATCAGATGAAACCTGAAAGATGAAGCCTGAAACCTCTTCCAGTCTAGGATTTTCTTTGTCTCTGTGATTCTTCACTAGGAAAGGGTAAGGCTTACATGCAAATTCTTCTTGAGATTAATTTGGGGCAAGACTTTGGGTATTGCTACAGTTGTCCATTTGTGGATGAAGCAGGCATATCTTCCTTTCTCTAGATTTAATTTGATCATTTGAAGCTGTTATGTCCCTTGTCTCAGCAGAGAGAGGGAGTTGCAATTGCTGGCTGTTGGGTTGAACTGCAACAAAATGGGTTTATAATTTTGGAGGAACCTAATGATTCCAGAGCAAGCTGGGATTCCTGACATTCTGGATTTAGGATCATATCAGAAGGTGTATTCTTAATGAAATGCTGTATGATAGCTCAGGTCCTACTTTGCCAACAAAAAGAAAATACACAGCTTCTGATGCCCTTGTCATTCATCTGGTTGAAGGGGAGGAAGGAGGAGATTCCAGTCCTGTTGCTGAAACCAGATTAACAGAGGCAGGAATTCAGGTCAGATTGCATTGCGGGAGTGAAGAGACCACAGATGGAACATGATTAGCACTTGGTGAGTTTTTACTAGATAACCCCATGTATGTTAATTTAAAAAGAAAGTCAGTTATTTCCTAGATGAGGAAGATGACATTGTTTGCCTGAGATATCCAGCTGGGCAGATACTGAACTCTTGGTCCAAGAAACATGCATTGGCCAGTTAGTGCTTTCTGTGTGAGGAGACTACTGTGGATGTAGAGTATTGTTTTCAGGAACAAAGCCCTTTTGAAGTATTACATAATGTAATGCCTTCAAGACATGGAAAGAATATATTTTTTTCAGCAAACTAAAACATGACTTGAAGTTTTAAGAATTTGCTGACATCTACAGTAATGCTGGTAGCTCTACTGTTTATTTAAAGGGCAGTCTAAGAGAACAGGAAAAGAAGAGTAGAGGTAGATCTTAGTTTGTATAGTAGCTTAGTATGGTGAACTCATAACAGATTATCTTCTAGTATGCTACAAATCAAAGACTTGTATTGAATATTCTTGATTCAGAAGGTTTAAAGTGTGCAAGTAGGTGTTTGCACAACTGGAGAAGTTTCATGGCTTCAGAGGCATAATAGAATTCAAAATATTTATTGCTATTTACAAACAGCCCTGAATTCTTTGCATGAAGAGAATTATGAAATACTAGTAAATGTGTGAATTGTTTGTTTCTAATTTTTGCAAACACTAGGCTGGTGTCTGCAAGCAGGTCTTGACTCAATCATGTCTTCTGATTTTCACCACATCATTATCTCATGGCCTGATTAATTGCACCTGGGCTTTTCTATGTTTGTTCAAAGGGGGTTTTTTTCCTTCCTTTTTTCTGTACATACCAGCTTGTGTTAGAAATAAATTTAGGGAACTCTGTTTGAAGTTCTGACTTGTATTAACTAGTGGCAATCTGGTATCTGTTGGTCTCCTGCCACTCTTGTTTTTTGATGAAGGCAACTTTGCCTTCTCTGGTATTTGTGTAACTGGTTTGTTTGTTTGTTTTTAAACAAAGCAATCCTACACTCTACAAAATAAAGAGTTGAATAAGTTTCATGCAGTGGATGGAAAATGAGGCTCAGCTCATATACCTGTGTAGCACAGCTCAAGGCAGGAGCATTAGCTTTCAGGCAGCAGCAGTATAGTCACGTCTGCACTGTGTGTGCCTGTCCTATCAGATGTCTCACAGTGTCCCACCTTCAGTCGGTCTGGTTCAGACTCTAGCTTGGCTTGCTTTAGCTCAAGTTTCTCTGCTCATGCTATGTTTTTCAAAGTACATGTGCCCTAGCTTGTTGCAAATGACAGACTGCTTGATGGGTCCTGATCTCCTACCCGGATACAGATAGTTTGTTTTACATGCACCTATTTGATGTTTCCTAGTCTGGATTAGCTAGAATGGTGCATGATATTCTTGATAAAGACTTGCTGAAACACTTTTGGTTAAATACTGCCTAAAATGCTTCCTTGTCTCTTCTGGAAATACCTGTCATGATGTGTCCTGGCACTGGATTTTGTCTTTTTTGCTGCTATATTCCAGTGGTGACTTTTGCTTGGGTACCTTCTGCTTACCGATCAGTTTACTGTTGGACATACATTATGCATTATCTCTCATTTCTGTTTTAGAATGTTCTATTTCTCTTGCGTTTTAAAACTTTAATTTAAAAATTGTTTTTACTTATGTTTGACTAATTATCTCCTAGATATGAAACCTTTTGTCTTCTGATAATTGAAAAATATTTATACATGCAGTGCTTACTGCACAGTTTTAGCTGTGTAAAAATGAGTATTTTCTGCTAGTTTTTAACAATGAGAGACAAGACAAGAGGAATAAATAATTTGGGAGTGAAAGTTTGTCATGCCAAATGCACCTTTTTATTGGATTTTTTTTTGCTTTCAGTTGACAGGCTGTTGTGCAATTCTTCTGGCTTTGTTTAAGTTGGCTGTAGGCTCCTTTGTCACAATATGGCCATGAATATTTCATTATATGTTTGAACTGCCTTGCTGAAAATGGTCTAAGTGGTGGTTTCTAATTACATCTAGGTAGTTCTTTCACATCACTCAATTAACCTCATCATGTTTCTTGAACTAAACTAATGTTACAAAAAGGCACAGAAAGCTGTAAATTCATATAGCACTGCTATGATTCCAGTGTTGCCCTTATATAATAATGCACACCAATGGACACACCAGCAGCAGAGTCTTGAGCCTTTTGGTTGTGATTTTTAAACCTAGTAACTGTTATTTTGCATGGAGAACTTGGCTTTTTCCTCTGCTTGAGCTGTTCTGTTTCTTGCTACTGGTAATGAGGCAATCCTCTTCTGAAGCTCCAGCTGTTCCCAGGCTTTGTTGCTCATTTGAAAAATCCTGTTAACAGAGAAAACAGGGTAAAGCTTTGCTGCTGTCTTGGCCAGAATAGGTATACTGTGAAGGTGTATGGAGAAGAAAATGGCAGGTTTCTGGAGGAATAATAATCCTGTTAGAAGCCATAAATATTTGGGAGACGGGCTATCATTAGAAAGCTACTTTTTCTCTGATGGGATACATGTTTGTTGTGCCATGAGTCTTTGTGCTTAAAACCAAAGATGCTGCTGGTTTGTTTTAATCTTCTTATTGTAAAGCCTCAAATTAAGATATGGTCAGCCTTTTCTGTGAGTGTAATCTGAGTTGGATTTGAGAAAATTAGTGCAAACCACCTTCCTTACCATAGTGGAGGTAAAACTGCCAACACATGAAAAAAGATAGTTAAGGAAAAGTGTTAACTACAGCCAAAAAGCCTTCAGTGCTGCTTTTGGCTGTTACAAACATGTTTGTTTGCTCTG